>NW_017189517.1:19642472-19727898 GCF_001704415.2 Capra hircus | reverse complement strand
CTGAGGAACACCAGAATGGATAGAGACAGGTGTATACCCCAATATTTCATCACAGGCACTGGTTTATAGTAAGCCCAGGACATTGAAGCAACCTAGATGTCCATCAGAAGAGTATGGATAAGAAAGCTGTTGGTACCATATACACAATGGTATTACTCAGCATTAAGAAAGAATACATTTGATGCATTCTAATGAGGTAGATTGAAACTGGAGCCATTATACAGAGTGAATAAGCCAGAAAGAAAAACACCAATACAGTATACTAGCACTATATATGGAATTTAAGAAGATGGTAATCAGATATCCCTAATGACGCCAAGAAGCAAAAAGAGACAACAGATGTATAGAACAGTCTTTTGGACCTGCTGGTGGGAGTGTATTTGAAGGAGAGATGGTCATTGAAACATTGTTAATTATATTATAGTTGTGATTACCTAATTACGATAATGACCAGGTGTGCGATGTTGTGAGAGCATAGGGTGCTCTCGGGGGATTGGTGCCAGGAGTGAATGACCGCATGAGGGAAGCGGAGTGAGATGATGCGAGGGAGTGTGGGGAGCGGGGTTCAGGATGGGAAACACATGTAGCAGCCAGTGGCAGATTCATGTCAATGTATTGGCAGAACGCACTACGAATATTGTGCAATTAGCCTCCAATTAAAATAAATAAATTTATATTAAAAATAAAATTTAAAATATATATTAAATGTCAAGGATGCACTGACATTAAAATATATTTATATTAATATTTCTTTCAAGAACCAGACATAAGAACCACTAAACAGAGAAACAATTGGGCATTTCTATACATTTAACAACAATACAAAATGACATTGATAACAAGATACCATTTTTCATTGGTTAAATATAATAGCTATTAAAACCCAAGACAAATATTAACAAAATAATATGCCAGCACGCCTTTGCATAGAAATTGATAAATACTTTAATTAAAAGTCTTTAATGATTAGAGGATTCAGAGTCTTATTTTGTAAAAATAGTAGTATTTCTCAACTCCTGCATGTGTATTGAAATTTCCTTGTAAATGTGAAAAATCTCTGTGCTTGACTAGCCCTTCCAACCTTCTAAGGTGTAAGAAATCAGGAATTCTCCCCACAATAAAAGTTTTTTTGACACACAACATTTTGTAGTGAGAATCAATTAGAAGTTCAAATACATATAAGAGAAATCTCCTATAATTCTGAAAGACAGATGGTCTGTTGGGGTTTTTTGTGTCCTTTTTTTTTTTTTTTAGATTAGTTGAAAAGACAGAAACAGGGAGAAGAGGAGAACACAATGTCCATAAACCTGAAATAGTTTAAGCTTTTAAATCAGAGAAATTCTATATCAAAACTAGAGTACAAGAGTTTTCTTTTCCACATGAACCTGATTGAGCTAAATTTTAATATCTGACAAGCAGGTAATTTGTTACGCAATGATAGCTAGAAATTGAACAGTTCTCGATCGCCAATTTGATTGCGTTAGAATATAAAATTATGTTACACTCCACCTCTGGAAAATAAATTTGCGCTTTACCTTATTAGGTGCATGGTCATTACCCGGTAGCATCAATCTGGTTAAGATGTCCCACCTGCAATGGCAGGACGACCCCAGTTTCACTCTCTGGGACAGCGAAGATCTGGTGCTGGAAAATGATATAGGCTACCCCAACTCCAGTATTCTTGGGCTTCTCTGGTGCGCTTCAGATGTTAAAGAATTATGCACTGTGAGAAGACTTGGGTTCGAGTGTCTGGATTGGGAAGATCTCCTGGAAGATGGCAATGGCAACCCACTCCAGTATCTTGCCTGGAAGAATCCCAGACAGAATGAGCATGGCGGACTACAGTCATAAGGTTGCAGCGAGTTGGACATGACTGATGAGACTAAAGCACAGCACAGCACATTATGACCTATCCTCAACTATAGTAATCTCATTACACTCTTAAAATATTTTCCTCTCTGACAAACTCTTAATACATTTCTGTTGGCCGTCATATAGTAGACAGAATGCCAGTACCCTAACAGTTATGGAAAAAATACACCGCGCACAAAGTTGCTGTCAATGGTAAGATAGACAGATAAACTGTGCATATTTTCTCTATATGAGAAAATAATACACAACAATGAGCCACTGCAGATGCATTCATCAACATACATGAAATTCCAAAACACAAGCTGAATCTGAAATTTAATCAAATATAAAATAATAACTTTTACAATATTAATATCAGTAATTAATGACTCGATATATCATACATAGAAATTTAAAACATGGGCAAACCTCAGTGCATATTTTAGATATGGCATATAAATTTGTGATAAATAACAAAGAAAGCTGAAATGATTAGCACATAAACATTAGGATTGGTTTGTTATAATTCTGGTGGGAGAGAGATTAAAGCAAAGAGGGCGACATACTATATAGAGTGATTACAATCAGCAAATTGTATTGGTTTTCCATCTGAATGACATTGTGTTCTCTTAAACTGACAGACACAAAAGCTGTTCATTCTAATCTATTATTTTAACAATATTTAATCCTTATGAATTCTTGTTAAGATTTCCTTTTTCAATATGGCTTCTATTTCTTTTTGTAATTTCCTAATGTAGCATTTTAGAAACGCACAATTATTAATCCTCCTCTTTGTGCCTATTTTTCATCGTTAATGCTCATTCAGAAATTTTGGATTTTGGCTTATTACCATTTTCATTTCTGTAATTTCTGTTTTAATTTTCAAATAGGAATTACGTCTTTTTATAAGAGTCCAGTTCCCATTGCTCACGATTTTTAAAAGTTTGGATTTATTTCCATGCTATAATAAGCATAGTTTGCTCTTACGCAGTCTAAATCGTGATAATTATTAAATGCTTGTCATTATGCTTCATCATTGATTATTTTCAATGCCATTTATTTTCAAAATATGTTTCTAGAAAGGATTTTATACATACGAATGATATTATCTATCTCCAGAAAGAAATTCATTTCCTCGCTGCCTGACATCTGGGATCACTAGTACTTCAAGATCAAACATAATTCAAGTTGTTAGAGTACTACCACAGAACACTTCTTAGACGCGCAGCTCTTAGGAGTCCCAGGATCCCAGTAGGAGATTTTAGCATTAGGGTAACGTTTGTGAAGAAGTCTTTAACAAAAGATATTTCCATTACTCAATTATTGTAAATGGCTTTCCTAACTAGTATCCTTGTCCGCTTTGTTTTCAACATTGTCTGGCCATGCTAGTAAACTTTACCAAAAAAATTTGTGATCATGTCTCTTTCTGTCAAAATTATTTTCTTTTCATGTTGCAAAGAAAAATTCTAACTTTTTAGCATAAGCTCATTCCTTTTCCTGGGTCGCTCAACCTGCGCTTTCAATCTCATTCTTGCTCTTAGTCGCCGTCATCTTCAATGCTCCTATACAGGTTATCATGGAATTGTCACTCTCTCTGAGCTCACACTATGTTGTCTTCAATGTCTTCAACTGCATGACTTTTAACTAGAGTGTCGCTCTGCAGCATTCTTCACCTTGTAAACTGCATTACTTAACTACACTATGCAAAATTCCCATGCTTATTAAAAATTTGCCTAGCTTCCAGGAAAAATTAATTGCTCCGGCACTTCCAGACCTTTGCCTAGTAGCTGGCAATAAAATTGGAGAGCAAATATTTTTGAAAAGCAATGTGGAAAATAATGTGTCCAAACGTAACGCGACACATAAGAGTGTTATAGAAAATCTTCCATTACTAAAAAATGTATGCACAATAATAACACAAGCTTTTCGTTTAGAGTATTGTTTGTTTTGAAATAGCAACCACTTGAAAATATCAAACAGTACACAGGAAAAGAGATGGGTTTAGCAAGTGTGGGCTTGTATCCATGCAATAAAATGCCACTTAGTTATTAGAGAGAGTGAAAAGTGGGGTACTCGAGATTCTCGAGAAAAATCCCCCGTTATTCAGATAGAAAAAAATCAAAAAACAAAAATACAAAACAAGATGGCAGAGGGAATGGTGCACACACCATATTTTTTTGTTTTGTTTTTGTTTTGTTTTGTTTTTGTGTGTGTGTATGTGTGCATGTGCATACATGGCAAAATTTTTGGAAAAAATATAAGAAACTAGTGAACAGTGTTTGCCTTTGGGTAAGGGGAGACTGAGTATTTGGGGAGTCATAGTACCGACTTTTATTATAATTCATTTTATACTGGGGGCCTGGATTTATTTTATTAGCGTGGCATTTTTTCTTTCTTAATACCAAAGTTTTTATTTTTATTTTTTAATATTTATATTTATTATTATTATTATTATTTTTTTACTTTACAATATCTGTATTGGTTTTGCCATACCAACATTTAATCTGCCACGGGTGTACATAAGTTCCCACTCCTGAACCCCCTCCTCCCCGTCCCTCCCATACCATCCCTCAAATGAGAAGCCCTTGTACCCTTTAAAAGCTAAAACGAGATACTATCTTTGTATCCTATTACTGTTTTGGGGCTTCCTAGATGGCTCCGTGGTAAAGAATCCTGCCTGACAAATGTAAGAAACATGGGTTTGATCCTCGGGTGCGAAGTTGCCCCTGGAGGGAGGAAAATGGCAACCCACTCCAGTATTCTTGCGGAAAATCTCTCATCACAGGGAGTTCATGGCAGGCTAAAATCCATGGGTTTGCAAAAGAGTCTTGACACACATCAATGCATGCCATGAGACGTGAGCACTCATTCATTCACCTTTTATTTATCTGCTTTCTCACTTATTGTAACTTAAGAATAGAAACCTTATTATTCATCATCATATACTCAGTGCCTAATCAGTGGCCTGGTGATAATTGTCACTCAGCGGTAACTGAATAAAAGGAAGAATAGATATTGATTGCTGGAATGGATGGATTAAGCGAATGAATGCGTTGAAATAATGAATGACTAGATGGTAGATAGCAATGTCAAGTTCGTGAAAGGACAGCCACTCAAATAGTTCTTCAGACACTTTCCTAATGGTTCTTAATGCATGTTTTGCAAATCAGTGTGAAAGAGGAATTTAAGGAAAAATCATAATTGCTTATATTCAGAGGTCATTTAATCTGATGAAACTACAGAATGATATTAATTATGCATGAGAGTAATGATCAGCATTTCACCTAGATGTCAACAAAGGCAAGTCACTGAGAAATGAAGAAGGAATGATTTTAACAACACCCAATGGCATAAAAGCTCCTCCTCACCGTTATAAGGTCTTCAGGAAAACCTCTTAATTTGATTTTTGTTTTTGTGTTGGCTATCTTCATTTTATGGTCTTTAGTTCTCCTTATTACAAATGTAATTTTTAAGGGTCAATTATTTAATATTCACTTTGGCTTTGGGGATGCTTGAATGCAAGGTTGTGAAACCACTAGCTTAAAACAGGTGCTCTGCAAACTTTTCTGCCAAGCCTTCCTAGTCACTGGGACATCTTACAGGAAACAGTGTGAGCCAGAGAACTCACAGCTATGCTGGAACATAAGAAGAAATTATAGTTGTCTCATCACACAATGTAACACACATTGGAACAGTGACATTGTCTTTGCTCACAACCTGAATTCCCTTGTATGTCTGCGCAACCTGCACAGTTTGTTTTGCCCTTATTTTTTACGCTTTCAGAATTTTGCCTATATTTCAAGACAACTCAAAGTCCACTTTCATCTGTGACATTTTTCCTTACTGTCTCAGCTAGAATTCTCTCTCCTTCTCTCTAAGTCACTTCGTTTAGAAGTGAACATATTGTAATTGAATCTTATCACTGTATTTACCTCCTTGACCATCCACTTCCTCAACGTGAATCATGAGCTCTTGGAGCACGGCGAACACGTGCCACACTGCTTTATATTCCCATCCTCCTCTGCATTCCATCCTAAGAAGTGTTGCTCTACTTTTGTGGAGTCATGGACAAGTTTGAGAATTTGATGAAAAACAACTTATGGGAAACATTGCTGATGCAGAGTCAAAACTTTCCATACCATCCCAGCGAGGCCAGGGGTATGTCATCTAAGCACATGTTCAATTATATGTTGCTATACAATAAGGAGGCAACATCAGCTACACTGATGAAGCTTAGGGTATAACTTGGTGATTGTATCTCAGTAGCTTCGCTGTTTTTTAAAAACTGTGTTGACCTAGGACGTATTACTTACCTTTTCTATGTCTTGTTTCTGTGATATGGGAATAATAACAGCAGCTTACCCTATAGGAAACATTGTGAGCAGAAAGCGTTTCACACTTATGGTAGATTAGTAAGGAGAAGTCACATGAGTAAAATCAAATGAAAGAAAGAGACTAGAAATAAAGCCGCACTGAAGACATGAGACTAAGTCGCAGTCTCTACTGAAATACATAAGGATGTGAGTGAAAACAACCAAATGCAATGGGAAACATACTAGGAATGAAAATGGAATTTTAGCACGGTGCTTAGCTAACAGTTTGCACTTAAGTTAATCTTTTCCCCATATTACTGTGTAGCAAGATTAAATCCATAGTGGAGCCCAGGATTCCTAATCTGAGTTGTGCTGCTTACTGCAACTAGGCAGATCAAGATGTAATAGGCTTAAACATTTCCTAGCATTTGACCTTGGCCAGATAAGTTGGATGGTACTCCGCTTTACACATGCACATTTCATCAGCTAGCCCATACAGCGATTTAGTACATTTGTTGTATGTAGATAGAATCAGAGAAAGTACTGAGACAACAAAAAGGAGTAGAAGGAACACATAGTTTCTGTCTCAAGGAACTTTACAATCTCCTTGGGGCAAGATAGCTGAAGTGAAAATACATAAGTAAGGCTTAATAAGTTGAAGTGTAAATGATGCTGTGAAGGCTGTAGCCCTGATGAATCAAAGGAAGCGAGGAAGGCCATCTGGAAAGGCTGACTGGGGCTCACAGGAGGGCAGGCAAGGCTCTGCCAATGGTCTTAGCCTATATTGCTTATGCAATTCTGTTAGAGGATGCATCACCCAGTTATTTTCATATCCTTAGCAATGGATTTCATTGTTAGTTTGCTTATTCCTATCTTTTTTCATTTGATCTTACTCATTTCTGACACTTGCTGCTATAGGCTCAAAGCTGAGTAAGCTGCTACCTTTGGCGAGTTATACAAAACAACTGGCAAATGTATATTGACTCTCTGTCAAACATCATAGAGATCTTTAAATTTCCTTTGATGAACTTATAAGTCTCTGTTTACTTAAGTCTAGTTTTGTGGTATGATGACTAGGTTGCTCATATTGGAATGGAATGTAAAATTTCTAGAATGAGGTGAAAACATTTGGTCAGTTCAAAGAATCTAACTCTCCTTTGACGTCTGACACTGATTAGAGAGCAAAACAGCTTTTCTGCCTGCCAGCAGACATCAGATGAAATAGATGGAAGCAATATGGATAAACCGCTCATTTTCTATCCCATTCATCGCAATTTGATTAACGACAATTTCTTTCGAGACTTTTGGATAAAAGTTTAAATGAATAATTGGATTAAGAAAGCTCTTAGGAGAAGAGACTGTTATAGGTTGAAGCATTGTCCCAAAAGGAGATTGGGAGCCATCCTTATCTATAAATCCCTCTACATCTTTACTCATATAAAGTCTGTTTTTTGTGTTTTTTTTTTTCCTTACTGAATTTGCTATTTTCTTTGTCTACTCCAATGCTATTGCTAGATAGGCCTGTATTCCAATGTCTGTGCCTCGCCCAAACGCGAATCCTCTCTCGCTACTTGGTCCCATCATAACACTGCTCGTGCGCTCCTCGCATGAGAATCTCTGTTGTAACTCTTGTGCTTATTGTTGAACTGCTTGTATTTGTCCTTGTGGGTTTTGTGACTGCAACAACATAACTTCTTTTCTAAGGAGAATGCGCATACTGAGAACTCTGGCTTCCATGTGGGTATATCTGTCTCTGCTCTCAACTATTATACTTAGATTATTACCTATACTCATAATATAAATTATCACTAGCTTCTCCTTCTGACAGCAACCTTATGAACTTATGCCTTGGCCACATTCTCTATTCGCTTTCCCTCTCTTCTCTGTAACTCACTGGAAGTTAAAACTGTTGTTATATATACTCTCCGCTCGACACTCTGCTCCCTCTATCTTTAGGAGTGGTGCCATGAGGGCAGGAAGTAACTTGCAGCTAGCCACAGAGCATACGCTACCCCACTGGTGAAGTATGAACTTGGTGCTCAATAATCTCTTGGTGGGTGAAGGAATGTCTTTAAATTTTTTCTAGTAAAATCATATTAAGAATTTAGCTAGTAAGATGTAGCCCATGCTAAGCTTTAAAGGAAACTCAATGTACAGAAATTGAGAAGCTTGTTTCATATCTGTAGTATTTAAGGAGAGCACGGCTTAGTGTTAGAGTGAAGATATGGAGAGGGATATGTGTTTCATTTTGTGGGATGACTTGAGAACTAGTCCAGCATTTAATCATAGGAATTCCTCTATATAGAGTATCTTACTGGATTCTGGAACATAGAGTCGAGAATTATTGGCGAAGTGTTGTAGATCTGAGCCATAATACCTTTAAATATACCTATGAAACGCCAAGCAACAGCAGAGTAAAGACGAGAATGCACAATAACTGATCTTACGGTCTGACAATCTTAAGTATATATTCTGTTAGTTACAGGGTGCTTTGGGATCTTATCAAAACTCATAAATAATTAAAAATATAACACTAGTAACTCCTACAATTGAAAGCCAAACACACTCAACACTCACGCAATTCAGGGTCCTCAGAGACAAGTCCGCTTCAAGAGGCAAGACATTACCGACTCGATGTCCTGAAACGTCTTTGCGACCCCAACACGCTATCAGTACCTGCAGCACGCAGCAACACCAAAGGAAAAGTATCCCTGGTACGGCTTGTCAAATTGACACAAGCACTCGCACCTCAAGGAGTTGAACACGCAAGAGCAAATCAGTGATAACAATTTGATCGATCTGCATACAACTGTGACAGCTAAATGCAGCAAGTCAAAGAAAGAAGAAACTGCATCAGCCTCCATCCATCCCTCTGTCCATCACCAGACACACCTACACAAGCTTCCCTACACCTTCTAAGGTTCACACCGTTGAAAAGTGCCAACCCTGCAAACCTCCTTATTCCCCGCTCAGGGTGCTTTTCCAAAAATGAGTATTTCTTCGAGCAGTACCAGGTGAGTGGAGCTTGCAACAGCATTATAGGAGATATTGAGAGCTTCACACACAGAGTCCTTGCCATACGCATAGTACGGGCACGAAAGCACACCTCGCGCAAAACACAGCAATACAAACAAGAATTGAAAAGACGTTAAAGCATCAACTATACAGGACTATGCGCGCCTGGTTGTATCTCCTGTGCAGGGTCTAACAAAAGGGAAGGACCATAGTCTATAAATTATGACTCTTGAACGATACAGGTTGTGCATACATGCAAAACAGTGAAATTTATACGCATGCATTTAAATATGCAATAAAGACTTTTGCTAGTCCAACAGGTCGCCATAAGAAATTTAAATTGTTTTTGAGTTTAAGCTTTTTTCAACGTCTGCCGTGAAGATAGAGAGATTTGTTCATAAAGGAAACTAAATGCACCTTGCACAATCCCTCAGAAACTCCAACAACACCAGTAGCAGAAAGAGGACAGTGGGGATATTTCTACCTGATAAAGATTCCAGATATTAATATTGCAAAATGATCAAAAATCTTGAAATTCAAAATGATTACAGATAAAATAGCCTGGAGACAAGATGAGAAGAGCAAAGAATGATTAGTCAGATCGTAAAGAATCTGCCTGCAGTGCAGGAGCAGTTCAATCCGCTGGGTTGGAAAGATCCCTGGAGAAGGAATGGCAACCACTCTATAGTACCTTGCCTGGAAATGCACATGGACAGAGGAGCCTGGTGGACTGCAGTTCATGGGGTCGCAAAGAGTCAAGCATGACTGAGTGACTAACACTAACACTAGAAGAAATAAAAAAGAGTCGATATATAATGAATAATGCAATAAATGAGATCAAAAACACTCTAGAGGGAACCAACAGTAGAATAATGGAGGCAGAAGATAGGATAAGTGAGGTAGAAGATAGAATGGTAGAAATAAATGAAGCAGAGAGGAAAAGGAAAAAAAAAAAAAGACATGGGGACAACCTCAGAGACCTCTGGGACAATGTTAAATGCCCCAACACTGGAATCATAGGAGTTCCAGAAGAAGAAGACAAAAAGAAAGACCATGAGAAAATACTTGAGGAGATAATATTTGAAAACTTTCCTAAAATGGGGAAGGAAATAGTAACCCAAGTCCAAGAAACCCAGAGAGTTCAAAACAAGATAAACCGAAGGCAAAACACCCCAAGACATATATTAATCAAATTAACAAATATAAAGAACAAATATTAAAAGCAGCAAGGGAAAAATAACAGATAACACACAAGGGGATTCCCATAAATATAACAGCTGATCTTTCAATGGAAACTCTTCAGAACAGAAGGGAGTAGCAGGACATACTTACAGTGATGAAAGAGAAAAACCTACAGCCCAGATTACTGTACCCAACAAGGATCTCATTCCAATATGAAGGAGAAATCAAAAGCTTTACAGACAAGCAAAAGCTCAGAGAATTCAACACCAGCAAACCAGCTCTCCAACAAATGCTAAAGGATCTTCTCTAGACAGGAAAGACAGAAAAGGTATATAAACTCAAACCCAAAACAACAAAGTAAATGGCAATGGGATCATACTTATCAGTAATTACCTTAAAGGTAAATGGGTTGAATGCCCCAACCAAAAGACAAAGACTGGCTGAATGGATACAAAAACAAGACCCCTATATATGTTGTCTACAAGGTATCCATCTCGAAACAAGGGACACATACAGACTGAAAGTGAAGGGCTGGAAAAAGATATTCCATGCAAATAGAGAACAAAAGAAAGCAGGAGTAGCAATACTCATATCCGATAAAATAGACTTTAAAATAATGGCTGTGAAAAGAGACAAAGAAGGACACTACATCATGATCAAAGGATCAATCCAAGAAGAAGATATAACAATTATAAATATATATGCAACCAACATAGAAGCACCGCAATATGTAAGACAAATGCTAGCAAGTATGAAAGGGGAAATTAACAATAACACAATAATAGTGGGAGATTTTAATACCCCACTCACAACCATGGATAGATCAACTAAACAGAAAATTAACAAGGAAACCCAAACTTTAAAAGATACAATAGACCGGTTAGACCTAATTGATATCTAATAGGACATTTCACCCCAAAACAATGAATTTCACCTTTTTCTCAAGTGCACATGAAACCTTCTCCAGGATAGATCACATCCTGGGCCATGAATCTAGCCTTGGTAAATTTTTTTTACAAAGGAAATCATTCCAAGCATCTTTTCTGACCAGAATGCAATATAATTAGATCTCAATTACAGGAGAAAAACTATTAAAAATTCCAACATATGGAGGCTGAACAACACGCTGCTGAATAACCAACAAATCACAGAAGAAATCAAAAAAGAAATAAAAATATGCATAGAAATGAGCGAAAATGAAAACACAACAACCCAAAACCTATGGGATACTGTAAAAGCAGTGCCAAGGGAAAGGTTCATAGCAATATAGGCTTACCTCAAGAAACAAGAAAAAAGTCAAATAAATAACCTAACTCTACACTTAAAGCAACCAAAAACGGAAGAAATGAAAAACCCCAGGGTTAGTAGAGGACAGAAATGTAAAAATTAGGGCAGAAATAAATGCAAAAGAAACAAAAGAGACCATAGCAAAATCAACAAAGTCAAAAACTGGTTCTTTGAAAGGATAAATAAAATTGACAAACCATTAGCCATACTCATCAAGAAACAGGGAGAATAATCAAATCAATAAAATTAGAAATGGAACTGGAAAGATCACAACAAACAACACAGAAATACAAGGGATCATAAGAGACTACTATTAGCAACTATATGTCAATAAAATGGAAAAAGTGGAAGAAATGGACAAATTCTTAGAAAAGCACAACTTTCTAAAACAGAACCAGGGAGAAGTAGAAAATCTTGTCAGAGCCATCACAAGCACAGAAGTGGAAACTGTAATCAGAAATCTTCCAGCAAAAAAAAAAAAAAAAGCCCAGGACCAGACGGCTTCACAGCTGAATTCTACCAAAAATTTAAAGAAGAGGTAATGCCTATCCCCCTCAAAGTCTTCCAGAAAGTTGCAGAGGAATGTAAACTGCCAAACTCATTCTATGAGGCCACAATCACCCTAATACCAAAACCTGACAAAGATGCCGCAATAAAAGAAAACTACAGGCCAATATCACTGATGAACATAGATACAAATATCCTTAACAAAATTCTAACAATCAGAATCTAACAACACATTAAAAAGATCATACATCATTACTAAGTGGGCTTTATCCCAGGGATGCAAGGATTCTTCAATATCCACAAATCAATCAATGTAATACACCACATTAACAACTTGAAAACTAAAAGCCATATGATTATCTCAATAGATGCAGAGAAAGCCTTTGACAAAATTCAACATCCATTTATGATAAACCTCTCGAGAAAGCAGGAATAGAAGGAACATACCTCAACATAATAAAAGCTATATATGACAAACCCACAGCTAACATTATCCTCAATGGTGAAAACTTTAAAGCATTTCCCCTAAAGGCAGGAACAAGACAAGGGTGCCCACTTTCACCACTATTATTCAACACAGTTTTGGAAGTTTTGGCCACAGCAATCAGAGCAGAAAAAGAAATAAAATGAATCCAGATTGGAAAAGAAAAAGTAAAACTCTCACTGTTTGCAGATGACATGATCCTCCACTTAGAAATTCCTAAGGACTCCACCAGAAAATTACTAGAGCTAATCAGTGAATATAGTAAATTTGCAGGATATAAAATCAACACACAGAAATCCCTTTCATTCCTATAACCTAGCAATGAGAAAATAGAAAGAGAAATAAAGGAAACAATTCCATTCACCATTGTAACGAAAAGAATAAAATACTTAGGAATAAATCTACCTAAAGAAATCAAAGACCTATACATAGAAAACTGTAAAATATTGGTGAAATAACTCAGAAGACACAAATAGATGGAGAAATATACCATGTTCATGGATCGAAAGAATCAATATAATGAAAGTGAGTATACTACCCAGAGCAATCTACAGATTCAATGTAATCCCTATCAAGCTACCCATGGTATTTTTCAGAGAACTAGAAGAAATAATTTCACAATTTGTATGGCAACACAAAAAACCTCAAATAGCCAAAGCAATCTTGAGAAAGAAGAATGGAATTGGAGGAATCAACCTGTCTGACTTCAGGCTCTACTACAAAACCAGAGTCATCAAGACAGTATGGTACTGACACAAAGACAGAAATATAGATCAATGGAACAAAATAGAAAGCCCAGATATAAATCCACACACCAATCGACACCTTATCTTTGACAAGGGAAGCAAGAATATACAGTGGAGAAAAGACAAGCTCTTAAGAAGTGGTGCTGGGAAAACTGGTCAACCACTTGTAAAAGAATGAAACTAGAACACTTTTAACACCATACGCAAAAATAAACTCAAAATGGATTAAAGATCTAAACGTAAGACCAGAAACTATAAAAGAGGAGTTTTCCTCTAAAACTCCTAGAGGAAAACATAGGCACAACACTCTCCGATATAAATCAAAGCAGGATCCTTTATGATCCACCTCCCAGAATATTGGAGATAAAAGGAAAAATAAACAAATTGGACCTAATTAAAATTAAAAGCTTCTGCACAACAAAGAAAACTATAAGCAAGGTGAAAAGACAGCCTTCAGAATGGGAGAAAATAATAGCAAATGAAGCAACTAACAAAGAACTAATCTCAAAAATATCCAAGCAGCTTCTGCAGCTCAATTCCAGAAAAATAAATGACCCAATCAAAAAATGGGCCAAAGAACTAAACAGACATTTCTCCAAAGAAGACATACAGATGGCTAACAAACACATGAAAAGATGCTCAACATCACTCATTATCAGAGAAATGCACATCAAAACCACAATGAGGTACCATTTCATCCCAGTCAGAATGACTGCTATCCAAAAGTCTACAAGCAATAAATGCTGGAGAGGGTGTAGAGAAAAGGGAGCCCTCTTACACCATTTGTGGGAATGCAAACTAGTACAGCCACTATGGAGAATATTGTGGAGATTCCTTAAAAAACTAGAAGTTGAAGTGCCATATGACCCAGCAATCCCACTGCTGAGTATACACACTGAGGAAACCAGAATGGATAGAGACAGGTGTACCCCAATATTCATCACAGCACTGTTTATAGTAGCCAGGACATTGAAGCAACCTAGATGTCCATCAGAAGAAGTATGGATAAGAAAGCTGTGGTACATATACACAATGAAATATTACTCAGGCATTAAAAAGAATACATTTGAATCAGTTCTAATGAGGTAGATGAAACTGGAACCCATTATACAGAGTGAAATAAGCCAGAAAGAAAAACACCAATACAGTATACTAGCACATATATATGGAATTTAGAAAGATGTTATCAATAACCCTATAAGCAAGAAAGCAAAAGAGAAACAGATGTATAGAACAGTCTTTTGGACTCTGTGGGATGATTTGGGAGAATGGCATTGAAACATGTATATTATCATATGTGAAACTAATTACCATCCAGGTTCGATGCGTGAGACAGGGTGCTCGGGGCTGGTGCACAGGGAATGACCCAGAGGGATGAGATGGGGAGGAGTGGGGAGGGGGTTCAGGATGGGAAACACATGTACACCAGTGGCAGATTCATGTCAATGTATGGCAGAACCACTACAATATTGCAATTAGCCTCCAATTAAAATAAATAAATTTATATTAAAAATAAAATTTAAAATATATATTAAATGTCAAGATGCACTGACATTAAAATATATATATAAAATATTCTTTCAAGGAACCAGACATAAGACCACTAAACAGAAATTCAATTGCATTTCTATACATTAACAACAAACATAAAATGACATTGAACAAGATACCTTTTTCATTGGTTAAATAATACTATTAAAACCCAAGAACAAATATAACAAAATATATGCACAGCCTTTGCATAGAAATTGATAAATACTTTATTAAAAGTCTTTAATGATAGAGGATTCAGAGTCTTATTTTGTAAAAAATAGTAGTATTTCTCAACTCTGCATGTGTATTGAAATTTCCTTGTAAATGTGAAAAATCTCTGTGCTTGACTAGCCCTCAACCTCTTAAGGTGAAATAAATCAGATTCTCCCACAAATAAAGTTTTTTTGGAACACAACATTTGTAGTGGACAATCAATTAGAATTCAAAATACATAAAGAAATCTCCAATTCTGAAAGAAGATGGTCTGTTGGGGTTTTTTGTCCTTTTTTTTTTTTTTTTTGATTAGTTGAAAGACAAAACAGGGAGAAGAGGAGACACAATGTCCATAAACCTGAAAATATGTTTAACTTTTTAATCAGAGAAATTCATATCAAAACTAGAGTACAAGAGTTTCTTTTCCACATGAACCTGATTGAGCTAAATTTTAATATCTGACAACAGGTAATGTTAGCAATGATGCTGAGAAATTGAAATTCTCATCCAGAGCTAGAATATAAATTATTACACCCACTCTGGAAAATAATTTGGCTTTACCTATTAGGGCATGGTCTTCCCCGGTAGCTCAACTGGTTAAGAATCCACCTGCAATGCAGGAGACCCCAGTTCAACTCCTGGGACAGGAAGATCTGCTGGAAAATGTATAGGCTACCCACTCCAGTATTCTTGGGCTTCTCTGGTGGCTCAGATGTTAAAGAATCTATCTGCACTGTGAGAGACTTGGGTTCGATGTCTGGATTGGGAAGATCTCCTGGAAGATGGCATGGCAACCCACTCCAGTATTCTTGCCTGGAGAATCCCACAGACAAATGAGCATGGCGGACTACAGTCCATGGGTTGCAGAGTTGGACATGACTGAGAGACTAAGCACAGCACAGCACATTATGACCTATCCTCAACTTAGTAATTCTTACACTCCTTAAAATATTTCCTCTCTGGAAAAACTCTTATACATTTCTGTTAGGAGTCATATAGTAGAATGCCAGTACCAACAGTTATGGAAAAAATACACCCCACAAAGTTCTGTCAATGGTAAGATAGACAGATAAACTGTGATATTTTCCTATATGAGAAAATAATACACAACAATGACCACAGATGCATTCATCAACATACATGAAATTCAAAAACAACAATGCTGAAATATAAAAAATAAACCAAAATAATACAAACAATACGGTTTCATACATAGAAAATTTAAAACATGGGCAAACCTCAGTGGCATATTTTTAGATATGCATATAAATGTGATAAAATAACAAAGAAAAGCAATGAAATGATTAGCACAAAACTTAGGATGGTGTTTAATTCTGGTGAGGAGAGAGATTAAAGCAAAGAGGGGACATACAAAGGATTACAATCACACTGATGACATTGTGTTTCTTAAACTGACAGACACAAGCTGTTCATTCTATTATTTTTTAACATATTTAATCCTTTGAATCTTGTTAAGACTTTCCTTTTTCAATATGCTTCTATTTCTTTTTGTAAATTTTTCTAATGTACATTTTAGAAACCAGATTATTAATCCTCTCTTTGTGCCTATTTTTCTGTTAATCTCATTCAAGAAATTTTTGATTTTGGTTATTACATTTTTCATTTCTGTAATTTCTGTTTAATTTTCAAATAGGAATTACCTCTTTTTATAGAGTCCAGTTCATTGCTACATTTTTTAAAAGTTTGGATTTTATTTCCATGACTATAATAAGCATAGTTGCTTTACAGTCTAAATCTGATAATTATAATGGTTGTCATATGCTTCATCATTGATTATTTTCAATGCATTTTATTTCAAAATATGTTTCTAGAAAGGATTTTATACATAGAATGACATTATCTATCTCCAGAAAGAAATTACTTTCCTCCTGCCTGACATCTGGGATCACTAGTACTTCAAGATCAACATATTAAGTGTTAGAGTACTACCCACCCACTATCTTAGAGCGCAGCTCTTAGGAGTCCCAGGATACAGTAGGAGATTTTACATTAGGGTAACGTTTGTGAAGAAGTCTTTAACAAAGATATTTCCTTACTCAATTATTGTAATGCTTTTCTAACTAGTATCCTTGTCCCCTTTGTTTTCAACATTGCTGCCTCAGTAAACTTTACAAAAAATATTTGATCATGTCTCTTTCTGTCAAAATTTTTCTTTCATTTGCAAGAAAAATTCTAAACTTTTTAGCAAACTCATTCCTTTTCTGGTCCTAACCTGCCCTTTCAATCTCATCTCTTGCTCTTAGTCCCTCATCTTCATGCTCTACAGTTACATGGAACTTGTCAACTCTCTCTGAGCACACTATGTTCTTTCAAATGTCTTCAACTGCATGCTTTTTACCTAGAGTGTCCCTCTGCACATTCTTCACCTTGTAAACTCATTACTTAATACACTACTCAAATTCCCTTCCTTTTAAAAATCTTCCCTAGCTTCCAGGAAAAATTAATTGCTCCCACTTCCAGACCTTCCTAGTACTGCAATAAAATTGAAGCAAATATTTTTGAAAAGCAATTGGAAAATATGTGTCCAAACGTAACCGTCACATAAAGTGTTATAGAAAACTTCCATTACTAAAAATGTATTGCACAATAATAAACACAAAGCTTTTCGTTAGAGTATTGTTTGTTTTGAAATAGCAACCACTTGAAATACAACACAGTACACAGGAAAAGAGATGGGTTAAGCAAGTGTGGCTTGTATCCATGCAATAAAATGCCACTTAGTTATTAGAGAGAGTGAAAAGTGGGTACTGATCTGGAAAAATCCCCGTTATTCAGATAGAAAAAAACAAAAAACAAAAAACAAAAACAAGATGCAGAGGAATGGGCACACCATATTTTTGTTTTGTTTTGTTTTGTTTTGTTTTTGTGTGTGTGTATGTGTGCATGTGCATACATGCAAAATTTTTTTGGAAAAAATATAAGAAACTGTGAACAGTGTTTGCCTTTGGGTAAGGGGACTGAGTATTTGGGGGTCATAGTACCACTTTTTATTATAATTCATTTTATACTGCCTGGATTTATTTTATTACGTGCATTTTTCTTTCTTAATACCAAAGTTTTTTATTTTTATTTTTTATATTTATTTATTATTATTATTATTATTTTTTTACTTTACAATACTGTATTGGTTTTGCCATACATCAACATGAATCTGCCACGGGTGTACATAAGTTCCCACTCCTGAACCCCCCTCCCACCTCCCTCCCCATACCATCCCTCAAATGAGAAGCCTTGTACCCTTTAAAACTGAAAATCCTACTTTTGTAGCCTATTACTTTTTGGGCTTCCTAGATGGCTCCGTGGTAAAGAATCCTCCTGACAATGTAAGAAACATGGGTTTGATCCCTGGGTCAGGAAGTTGCCCTGGAGGAGGAAATGGCAACCCACTCCAGTATTCTTGCCTGGGAAATCTCATCAACAGAGGAGTCTGGCAGGCTAAAATCCATGGGTTTGCAAAGAGTCTGACACAACTGAGAGACTGAGCACTCATTCATTCACACTTTATTTTATCTGCTTTCTCACTTATTGTAACTTAAGAATAGAAACCTTATTATTCATCATCATATACTCAGTGCCTAATACAGTGCCTGGTGATAATTGTCACTCAGGTAACTGAATAAAAGGAAGAATAGATATTGATTGCTGGAATGGATGGATTAAGGAATGAATGCGTGAATAAATGAATGACTAGATGGTAGATAGCAATGTCAAGTTCGTGAAAGGACAGCACTCAAATAGTTCTTCAGACACTTTCCTATGGTTCTTAATGCATGTTTTGCAAATCCAGTGTGAAAGGAAATTTAGGAAAAATATAATTGCTTTATATTCAGAGGTCATTTATCTGATGAAGACTACAGAATGATATTAATTATGCATGAGAGTAATGATGTACATTTCACCCTAGACTGCATCAAAAGCAAGTCACTGTGAAATGAACTGAATGATTTAACAACACCCAATGCATAAAAGCTCCTCCTCACCTTAAAGGTCTTCAGGACAACCTCTTAATTTGATTTTTGTTTTGTTGTGCTATCTTCATTTTATGGTCTTTAGTTCTCCTTATTACAAATGTAATTTTTAAGGGTCAAATTAATTTAATTTCACTTTGGCTTTGGGATGCTTGAATGCAAGGTTGTGAAAACCACTAGCTTAAAACAGGTGCTCTGCCAAACTTTCTGCCAAGCCTTCCTAAGTCACTGGGACATCTACAGGAAACAGTGTGAGCCAGAGAACTCACAGCTATGCTGGAACATAAGAAGAAATTATAGTTGTCTCACACACTGTAACAACATTGGAAAGTGACATTGTCTTTGCTCACACTGAATTCCCTTGTATGTCTGCAACCTGCACAGTTTGTTTTGCCCTTATTTTTTACCTTTCAGAATTTTGCCTATATTTCAAGACAACTCAAAGTCCACTTTCATCTGTGACATTTTTCCTTACTGTCTCAGCTAGAATTCTCTCTCCTTCCTCTAAGTCACTTGTTTAGAAGTGAACATATTGTATTGAATCTTATACTGTATTTACCTCCTTGACCATCCACTTCCTCAAGTGAATCATGAGCTCTTGGAGCACAGGGAACACGTGCCACACTGCTTTATATTCCCATCCTCCTCTGCATTCCATCCTAAGAAGTGTTGCTCTACTTTTGTGGAGTCATGGACAAGTTTGAGAATTTGATGAAAACAAACTTATGGGGAAACATGCTGATGCAGAGTCAAACTTTCCATACCATCCCAGGAGGCCAGGGGTATGTCATCTAGCACATGTTCAATTAATGTTGCTTACAATTAAGGAGGCAACATCAGCTACACTGATGAGCTTAGGGTTAAACTTGGGATTGTATCTCAGTACTGCTGTTTTTTTAAACTGTGTTACCTAGGACGTATTACTTACCTTTTCTATGTCTTGTTTCTGTGATATGGGAATAATAACAGCACTTCCCTATAGGAAACATTGTGAGCAGAAGCGTTCACACTTATGGTAGATTAGTAAGGAGAAGTCACATGAGTAAAATCAAATGAAAGAAAGAGACTAGAAATAAAAGCCGCACTGAAGACATGAGACTAAGTCGCAGTCTCTACTGAATACATAAGGATGTAGTGAAAACACCAATGCAAATGGGAAACAGGAATGAAAATGGAAATTTAGCACGGTGCTTAGCTTACAGTTTGCACTTAGTTAATCTTTTCCCCATATTCGTACAATTAAATCCATAGTGGAGCCAGGATTCCAATCTGAGTTTGTCTGACTTACTGGAACTAGGCAGATCAAGATGTATAGGCTTAAACATTTCCTAGCCATTTGACCTTGGCCAGATAAGTTGGATGGTCTCCGGTACAATGCACATTTCCTCAACTAGCACATACAGTATTTAGTACATTTGTTGTATGTAGATAGAATCAGAGAAAGTACCTGAGACAACAAAAAGGAGTAGAAGGAACACATAGTTTCTGTCCTCAAGGACTTTACAATCTCCTTGGGGAAAGAAGATACTGAAGTGATAAATAATAAGTAAGGCTTAATAAGTGAAGTGTAAATGATCTGTGAAGGCTGTAGCCTGTGAATCAAAGGAAGCAGGGAAGGCCATCTGGAAAGGCTAGCTGGGCTCACAGGGGCAGGCAAGGCTCTGCCAATGGTCTTAGCCCTATATGCTTATGCATTCTGTAGAGGATGCATCACCCACTTATTTTCATATCCTTAGCATGGATTTCATTGTTAGTTTCTTATCATTTTTTTCATTTGATCTTACTCATCTTCTGACACTGCTGCATAGGCTCAAAGCTGAGTAAACTGCTACCTTGGCGAGTTATCACAAAACATGGCAATGTATATTGACTCTCTGTCAAACATCATAGAGATCTTTTAAATTCCTTTGATGACTTATAAGTCTCTGTTTACTTAAGTCTAGTTTTGTGGTATGATGACTAGGTTCTCATATCTGGAATGGAATGTACAAATTTTCTAGAATGAGGTGAAACATTTGGTCAGTTTCAAAGAATCTAACTCTCCTTTGACGTCTGACCTGATTAGAGAGAAAACACTTTCTGCCTGCCAGCAGACACAGATGAATAGATGGAAGCAATATGGATAAACCCTCATTTTCTATTCCCATTCATGCAATTGAATTAAAGACAATTCTTGAGACTTTTGGATAAAAGATTTAAATGAATAATTGGAAAGAAAGCCCTTTAGGAAAGGAGACTGTTATAGGGTGAACATTGTCCAAAAGGAGATTGGGAGCATCTACATAAAATCCTCTCATCTTTACTCATATAAAGTCTGTTTTTGTTTTTTTTTTTTCCTTACTGAATTTGCTATTTTCTTTGTCTCTCAATCTATGCTAAAGGCTGTTAATCCAGTCTGCAAAACGGTTCTCTTGTATTGTCATCATACATGCTGGTCCTCCTGCCTGGAATGTCTACTCTTTGCTTATTTAACTCTTTATTCCTTGGCTCTTGGCTCAACAGATATCTTTTCAAGGAAATCCTCCCCGACTTCCATGGGTATGTCAATACAACTATTATAAACTCAAATTAAATATATAGCTTTCCTTCACAGCACTTGGAACAGCTGCAATTTATGTTCCTGAAACTATTTTATTAATATCTGTCTTCTCCCTGTTTTAAGTGCATGAGGGCAAGGACCTGAGCACATAGCATAGTACCTGGTGAAGTATGAACTTGGTGCTCAATAATCTCTTGGTGGGTGAAGGAATGTCTTTAAATTTTTTCTAGTAAAATCATATTAAGAATTTACTAGTAAGATGTAGCCACATGCTAAGCTTTAAGGAAACTCAATGTACAGAAATTGAAGCTTCATTTGTGAAATTAAGAACAAGTTAGGAATGGAGGGTTGTTTATTTGTTTGTTGAAAGTCAGCATTAATCAATTCTCATGGTATCTACTATTCTGGACTGTGCTATATATGAGAAGTGTTTAATGAGCATTCAATATCATAAACCCAAGAGCTCAGTAACTGTAGAAATATAGCTCTCTACATTTGAGTAACTTCTTGTCAGTGTTTGGGATCTTAAATAAATTAAAAAAAATAGTACTAGAAATTAAGTTCAGTTCAGTTCAGTCGCTCAGTCGTGTCTGACTCTTTGCGACCCCACAGACTGCAGCACGCCAAGTTTCCCTGTCCATCACCAACTCACGGAGTTCACCCAAACTCATGTCCATTGAGTCGGTGATGCCATCCAACCATCTCATCCTCTGTCATCCCTTTATTCTCCCACCTTCAATCTTTCCCAGCATCAGGGTCTTTTCAAATGAGTCAATTCTTCGCATCAGGTGGCCAAAGTATTGGAGTTTCAGCTTCAACATCAGTCTTTCCAATGAACGCTCGGGACTTATCTCCTTCAGGATGGGCTGGTTGTATCTCCTTGCAGTCCAAGGGACTCTTATAACTCTAGAAGTAAGTTGGCATCACAGGTGAAATTTATCCATGCATTTAAATATGCAAATAAGACTTTTGCTAGTCAACAGGAGCCATGAGATTTAAATTGTTATTTGAGTTTAAGCTTTTTTCACTCTGCCGTGAAGATAGAGAGATTTGTTCATAAAGGAAACTAAATCACCTTGCACAATCCCTTCAGTTCAATCACTCAGTCATGTCCAGTTCTTTGTGACCCCATTGGACTGGAGCATGCCAGGCTTCCCTGTCCATCACCAACTCCTGGAGCTTACTCAGACTCATGTCCATCGAGTCAGTGATGCCAACCAACCATCTCATCCCCTGTCGTCCCCTTCTCCTCCTGCCTTCAATCTTTCCCAGTATCAGGGTCTTTTGTAGTGAGTCAGTTCTTCGCATCAGCTGGCCAAAGTGTTGGAGTTTCAGCTTCAGCATCAGTCCTTCCAATGAATATTCAGGACTGATTTCCTTCAGGAGAGCACAATCCTTGATGTATAGTAAATGCCTCTCTCTCTCCATCCGTCCATCTATTGCTCTAGCCCTAGATCTAGCTCTATCATCTCTAACTCCATATGGAATGTATGTGTCCAAACACATAGTATATACATTGAAAAGTTCATCAGATGGAAATTAGGCAACCTGGAGGAGGGCATGGCAACCCATTCCAGTATTCTTGCCTGGAGAATCCCCATGGACAGAGGAGCCTGGAGGGCTATGGTTGATGGGGTCACAAAGAGTCAGACATGACTGAGCAACTAAGCACAGCACAGCACAGGCTCAGCTCAACCAACAATCGACTGTGTGATCTTAGACACATTGTTTACTCTCACTCTGTCAATTTTAAATAATATCTGTCAAATTTAAATAATCATACCTAACTATTGTCTGAAGAACAAATGAAATGGCAAATGTGAAAATGTTTTCAAAAGTGAAAAGTGTCATTCAAATGAAAGTGTAATGAAGGATCTGTGCTATGAGCAGCAGAGTACAGACTAGGCTACATAGAGTGTTGTCATTTTTTTTAATTTAAATTTATTTATTTTAATTGGAGGCTAATTACTTTACAACATTATATTGGTTCTGCTGCACATCAACATGAATCCGCCATGGGTGTACACATGTTCCCCATCCCTCTGGGTCATCCAAGTGCACCAGCCCAAAGCATCCTGTATAGAACCTGGACTGGCAATTCATTTCTTATATGTCAGAGAGTGTTTTGCCTATGTTCTCCTCTAGGAGTTGTAGAGTTTCTGGTCTTATGTTTAGATCTTTAATCCATTTTGAGTTTATTTTTGTGTATGGTGTTAGAAGTGTTCTAGTTTCATTCTTTTACAAGTGGTTGACCAGTTTTCCCAGCAACACTTGTTAAAGAGATTGTCTTTTCTTCATTGTAATTCTTGCCTTCTTTGTCAAAGATAAGGTGTCCATAGGTGCATGGGTTTATCTCTGGGCTTTCTATTTTGTTCCATTTATCTATATTTCTGTCTTTGTGCCAGTACCATACTGTCTTGATGACTGTGGCTTTGTAGTAGAGCTCAAAGTCAGACAGATTGATTCCTCCAGTTCCATTCTTCTTTCTCAAGATTGCTTTGGCTATTCAAGGTTTTTTGTATTTCCATACAAATTGTGAAATTATTTGTTCTAGCTCTGTGAAAACTACCATTGGTAGCTTGATAAGGATTGCATTGAATCTATAGATTGCTTTGGGTAGTATACTCATGTTCACTATATTGATTCTTCTGATCCATGAACATGATATATTTCTCCATCTATTAGTGTCCTCTTTGATTTCTTTCTTCAGTATTTTATAGTTTTTTATATATAGGTCTTTAGTTTCTTTAGGTAGATATATTCCTATGTATTTTATTCTTTTCATTGCAATGGTGAATGAAATTGTCTCCTTAATTTCCTTTGTATTTTCTTATTATTAATGTATAGGAATGCAAGGGATTTCTGTGTGTTGATTTTATATCCTGCAAATTTACTATATTCATTGATTAGTTCTAGTAATTTCTGGTGGAGTCTTTAGGGTTTTCTATGTAGAGGATCATGTCATCTGCAAACAGTGAGAGTTTTACTTTTTCTTTTCCAGTATGGATTCATTTTATTTCTTTTTCTGCTCTGATTGCTGTGGCCAAACTTCCAAAACTATGTTGAATAGTAGTGGTGAAAGTGGGCACCCTTGCCTTTGTTCCTGACTTTAGGGGAAATGCTTTCAAGTTTTCACCATTGAGGATAATGTATGCTGTGGGTTTGTCATATATAGCTTTTATTATGTTGAGGTATGTTCCTTCTATTCCTGCTTTCTCGAGAGGTTTATCATAAATGGATGTTGAATTTTGTCAAAGGCTTTCTCTGCATCTATTGAGATAATCATATGGCTTTTATTTTTCAAGTTGTTAATGTGGTGTATTACATTGATTGATTTGTGGATATTGAAGAATCCTCGCATTCCTGGGATAAAGCCTGCTTAGTCATGCTGTATGATCTTTTTAATGTGTTGTTGGATTCTGATTGCTAGAATTTTGTTAAGGATTTTTGCATCTATGTTCATCAGTGATATTGGCTTGTAGTTTTCTTTTTTTGTGGCATCTTTGTCAGGTTTTGGTATTAGGGTGATTGTGGCCTCATAGAATGAGTTTGGAAGTTTACCTTCCTCTGCAACTTTCTGGAAGACTTTGAGTGGGATAGGTGTTAGCTCTTCTCTAAATTTTTGGTAGAATTCAGCTGTGAAGCCATCTGGACCTGGGCTTTTGTTTGCTGGAAGATTTCTGATTACAGTTTCCATTTCCGTGCTTGTGATGGGTCTGTTAAGATTTTCTATTTCATCCTGGTTCAGTTTTGGAAAGTTGTACTTTTCTAAGAATTTTTCCATTTCTTCCACGTTGTCCATTTTATTGGCATATAATTGCTGAGAGTAGTCTCTTATGACCCTTTGTATTTCTGTGTTGTCTGTTGTGATCTCTCCATTTTCATTTCTAATTTTATTGATTTGATTTTTCTCCCTTTGTTTCTTGATGAGACTGGCTAATGGTTTGTCAATCTTATTTATCCTTTCAAAGAACCAGCTTTTTGGTTTGTTGATTTTTGCTATGGTCTCTTTTGTTTCTTTTGCATTTATTTTTGCCCTAATTTTTAAGATTTCTTTCCTTCTACTAACCGTGGGGTTCTTCATTTCTTCCTTTACTAGTGGCTTTAGGTGTAGGTAGAGTTAGGTTATTTATTTGACTTTTTTCTTGTTTCTTGAGGTATGCCTGTATTGCTATGAACTTTCCTCTTAGCACTGCTTTTACAGTATCCCACAGGTTTTGGGTTGTTGTGTTCTCATTTTCATTATTTTCTATGTATATTTTTATTTCTTTTTTTATTTCTTCTGTGATTTGTTGGTTATTCAGCAGATTGTTGTTCAGCTTCCATATGTTGGGATTTTTAATAGTTTTTCTCCTGTAATTAAGACTAATCTTACTGCATTGTGGTCAGAAAAGATGCTTGAAATGATTTCCATTTTTTTGCGTTTACCAAGGCTAGATTTATGGCCCAGGATGTTTTCTATCCTGGAGAAGGTTTCACGTGAACTTGAGAAAAAGGTAAAATTCATTAATTTGGGGTGAAATGCCCTATAGATATCAATCAGGTCTAGCTGGCCTATTGTATCATTTAAAGTTTGTGTTTCCTTGTTAATTTTCTGTTTAGTTTGTCATTCCATAGGTGTGAGTGTGGTATTAAAGTCTCCCACTATTATTGTTATTGTTAATTTCCCCTTTCATACTTGTTAGCATTTGTCTTACATAATGTGGTGCTCCTATGTTGGGTGCATATATATTTATAATTGTTATATCTTCTTCTTGGATTGGCCCTTTGATCATTATGTAGTGGCCTTCTTTGTCTCTTTTCACAGCCTTTGTTTCAAAGTCTATTTTATCGGATATGAGTATTGGTACTCCTGCTTTCTTTTGGTCTCTATTTGCGTGGAATATCTTTTTCCAGCCCTTCACCTTCAGTCTGTATGTGTCCCTTGTTTTGAGGTGGGTCCCTTGTAGACAACATATATAGGGGTCTTGTTTTTGTATCCATTCAGCCAGTCTTTGCCTTTTGGTTGGGGCATTCAACCCATTTACCTTTAAGGTAATTACTGATAAGTATAATCCCATTGCCATTTACTTTATTGTTTTGGGTTCGAGTTTATACACCCTTTTCGTGTTTCCTGTCTAGAGAAGATCCTTTTGCATTTGTTGAAAAACTGGTTTGGTGGTGCTGAATTCTCTCAGCTTTTGCTTGTCTGTAAAGCTTTTGATTTCTCCTTCATATTGGAATGAGATCCTTGTTGGGTACAGTAATCTGGGCTGTAGGTTATTTTTTTTTTCCATCACTTTAAGTATGCCCTGTCATTCTCTCCTGGCCTGAAGAGTTTCTATTGAAAGATCAGCTGTTATCCTTATGGGAATCCCCTTGTGTGTTATTTGTTATTTTCCCCTTGCTGCTTTTAATATTTGTTCTTTGTGTTTGATCTTTGTTAATTTGATTAATATGTGTCTTGGGGTGTTTTGTCTTGGGTTTATCTTGTTTGCGACTCTCTGGGGTTCTTGGACTTGGGTGATTATTTCCTTCCCCATTTTAGGGAATTTTTCAACTATTATTTGCTCAAGTATTTTCTGATGGTCTTTCTTTTTGTCTTCTTCTTCAGGGCCTCCTATGATTCGAATGTTGGAGTGTTTAACATTGTCCTGGATGTCTCTGAGATTGTCCTCTTTTCTTTTAATTCGTTTGTCTCTCTTCCTCTCTGATTCATTTATTTCTACCATTCTATCTTCTATTTCACTAATCCTATTTTCTGCCTCTGTTATTCTACCATTTGTTGCCACCAGAATGCTTTTGTTTTAGAAAACGAAGAGGAACCAGAGATCAAATTACCAACATCCGCTGGATCATCAAAAAAGCAAGAGAGTTCCAGAAAAACATCTTTTTTTCTGCTTTATTGACTATGCCAAAGCCTTTGACTGTGTAGATCACAATAAACTGTGAAAAGTTCTGAAAGAGATGGGAATACCACACCACCCAACCTGCCTCTTGAGAAATCTGTATGCAGGCCAGGAAGCAGCAGTTAGAACTTGCCATGAAACAACAGACTTGTTCCAAATAGGAAAAGGAATACATCAAGGTTCTATATTGTCACCCTGCTTATTTAACTTATATGTAGAATACATCATGAGAAATGCTGGACTGGAAGAAACACAAGCTGGAATCAAGATTGCCGGGAGAAATATTAATAACCTCAGATATGCACATGACACCACCCTTATGGCAGAAAGTGAAGAAGAACTAAAAAGCTTGTTGATCAAAGTGAAAGAGGAGAGCGAAAAAGTTGACTTAAAGCTCAACATTCAGAAAACGAAGATCATGGCATCTGGTCCCATCACTCCATCAGAAATAGATGGGGAAACAGTGGAAACAGTGTCAGACTTTATTTTTTGGGGTTCCAAAACCACTGCAGATGGTGATTGCAGCCATGAAATTAAAAGACGCTTACTCTTTGGAAGAAAAGTTATGAGCAAACTAGATAGGATATTCAAAAGCAGAGACATTACTTTGCCAACTCAAGTCCGTCTAGTCAAGGCTATGTTTTTCCTATGATCATGTATGGATGTGAGAGTTGGACTGTGAAGAAGGCTGAGTGCTGAAGAATTGATGCTTTTGAACTGTGGTGTTGGAGAAGACTCTTGAGAGTCCCTTGGACTGCAAGGAGATCCAACCAATCCATTCTGAAGGAGATCAACCCAGGGATTTCTTTGGAAGGAATGATGCTAAAGCTAAAACTCCAGTACTTTGGCCACCTCATGAGAGGAGTTGACTCATTGGAGAAGACTTTGATGCTGGGAGGGTTTGGGGGCTGGAGGACAAGGGAACAACCAAGGATTTTATGGCTGGATGACATCACTGACTCGATGGATGCAAATCTGAGTGAACTCCGGGAGTGGTGATGGACAGGGAGGCCTGGCGTGCTGCGATTCATGGGGTTGCAAAGAGTAGGACACGACTGAGCAACTGAACTGAACTGAACTGAACTGAGAATGTTTTTTATCTCATTTATTGCATTATTAATTATATATTGACTCTTTTTTATTTCTTTTAAGTCCTTGTTAAACCTTTCTTGCATCTTGTCAATCCTTGTCACTAGGCTATTTATCTGTGATTCCATTTTTATTTCAAGATTTTGGATCAGTTTCACTATCATTATTCAGAATTCTTTATCAGGTAGATTCCCTATCTCTTCCTCTTTTGTTTGGTTTTAGGGGCATTAATCTGTTCCTTTACTTCCTGGGTATTCTTCTGTCTCTTCGTCTCATTTATATTGCTGCGTTTGGGGTGGACTTTCTGTATTCTGGCAGTTTGTAGAGTTCTCTTTATTGTGGAGTTTCCTCGCTTTGGGTGGGGTTGTATGGGTGGCTTGTCAAGGTTTCTTGGTTAGTGAATCTTGTGTCAGTGTTCTGCTGAGTGGAGCTGGATTTCTTCTCTCTGGAATGCAGTGAAGTGTCCAGTAATGAGTTATGAGATATCAGCAGGTTTGGAGTAACTTTGGGCAGCCTGTATGTTGAAGTTTAGGGCTATGTTCTTGTGTTGCTGGAGAATTTGCATGGAGAATTTGCACCACCCTTGGGTGGTGCTTGGTTTCAGTGTAGGTATGGAGCCATTTGATGAGCTCCTGTCAATTAATGTTCGCTGGAGTCAGGAGTTTTCTGGTGTTCTCAGGATTTGAGCTTAAGCCTCCTGCTTCTGGTTTTCAGTCTTATTTTTACAATAGTCCCAAGACTTCTCCATCTACACAGCACAGTTGTTAAAACATCTAGGTTACAGATGAAAAGTTTCTCCTCAGTGAGGGACACCCAGAGAGGTTCACAGAGTTACATGGAGAAGAGGAGAGGGAGGAGGGAGATAGAGGTGACCCGAATGAGATGAGGCGGAATCAAAAGAGGAAAGAACAAGCTAGCCAGTAATCACTTCCTTATGTGTGCTCCACAATCTGGACCGCTCAGAGATGTTCACGGAGTTATACACAGAAGAGAAGAGGGAGGACAGAGACAGAGGTGGCCAGGTGGAAAAGGGGGATGAGAATCAAAAGGAGAGAGACAGATCCAGCAAGTAATCAGTTCCCTAAGTATTCTCTGCTGTCTGGAACACACACAGAGATTCACTGAGTTGGGTAGAGAAGAGAAGGGGCAGGGAGAAGATAGAGGCAACCTGGTGGAGAAAAAGGAGAGTCCAAAGCGGGAGAGCAGTCAAACCAGTAATCTTGCTCCCAAGTAAAAATGGGTACTGAAGATTGGGTTCTTAAAGGTACAAAATTGATAACAAATACCAAAAAGCAAAGATTAAAAATCTAGAGTAGAGGTTGAATTTTCAAAAATACATTAAAGAAAAGGGTTTTAATCTATTGCACCTGTCACTTCCAAGGCGGTTCCCTCTGTTTTAGCTTCTTCTGTTTGCTGGTCTCTTCAGTGTCTGATTCCCGCCCTGACACAAGGGGGCGGTGGTGGACACTTTTTAAGGCTCACTTGTTCAGTCGCACCGTGGAGAGGGAGGGATGCTGCAAACAAATAACACTGGCATGTACTTGCAGTATCTCAGCCACACTGGGTCTGCCCCCACTCACGGCATGTGTGTCCTCCGTGCCCACACTGCTCAGGCTCTAGGTTGCTCCACCGGGGACCGTCCAAGGCTGGCCCTGGGCTGCATGCACCTCCCAGGTCTAAGCCGCTCAGGTTCAGGCACTCAGGTAGTCCTCAGAGGAGCAGACTCGGTTGGGCCTGTGTATTGTGCCCTTCCCAGTTCCGAGCAGCTCAGGTGATGAGGTGTTTGATGAGTGCAGTCGCTGCAACTTATCACCTCCCCCATCTCTGCCACTCGGTTTTCTGGGTGTACAACTGGCACACCTTCTCAGGCAGATGTTGACCGTCCAGAACCCCAAGAAGTCTTAGTTAGCAAAGAAGCCTGCTTGCAGTTTGGTAGATAATGTCTCTCTGGGGCTGTGATTGCCCCCTTCTGGCTCTGGCTGCCTGTCACCGGAGGGGGATGGTCTGCAGTGGGCTAGCTCTGTTCAGTCCTTTGTTCTGTGAGCAGGCCTGACAGTGTCTTAGGTTAGGGCTTTTCACGGGGTAGCTATCCCACAGTCTGGTTTGCTAGCCCAAGTTAGTTCCCTCAGATTGTCTGTGAGGCATTCAGACCCTGTCCTTACTCTAAGCACTGCAGCCCGCACCTCCCTGCCCAGCCCCCACTTGCTAGTGGCGGGTGCAGGCATCTGCGCTGCTTCTCCACTGGGGGAGTTACCATTGGGCACGTAATCTGTGAGTTTTAATTGTTTATTTATTTTTTCTCCCAGTTATGTTGCCCTCTGTGGTTCCAAGGCTCACCACAGATTCGGCAGTGAGAGTGTTTCCTGGTGTTTGGAAACTTCTCTCTTTTTAAGACTCCTTTCCCAGGATGGAGCTCTGTCCCTACCTCTTTTGTCTCATTTTTTGTCTTTTATATTTTTCCCTACCTCCTTTGGAAGACACTGGGCTGCTTTTCTGGGTGCCTGATGTCCTCTGCCAGCGTTCAAAATTTGTTTTGTGGAAATTACTCAGTGTTTAAATGCCCTTTTGACGAATTTGTGGTGGAGAAATTGGTCTCCCCTTCCTATTCCTCCACCATCTTAGGACCGCCCCCTCCCTACATAGAGTGTTAATTTCAAACAAAATGAAGAGACTGAGGTTCATTCTCTGTAAGTTCAGCTGACATTGGCTAACTTACATAATCATCCTCTCATCTGTCAGCAAGGTTCCTTTACAGCATTGAAGGAACTCTATAAATTTCTCACTTCTCCTCTTGCTCCACTTGATGAATCAGCCTTTGTGAAAATATCCCCCTCAGTGTATAATATTTTGTAGAAAATTCCAAGAAAACTCTGTACCCAAAGAGTGCTGATTCAGCACAGCAAATGAGATGACAAAGATGTATTTGGAACATTTCATTGACAGGTACCTGGTTCCACCAAGCCTACACAATAAGAAGGTAACTGTTTGGACAAAGGAAGCATATTGTGTACAAATCATTATACATGTTTTCTGCATTTGGAAGCACATGGCACATGGAACACAAAGGCATCACCATGTTTTAACGGCACTATCCTGTGCATTCAAATAGTCAATATTTAATTCATGGCACATAGTAATCCCCTCTCCTTCTTCTTATGCCTCCATACATAATACAACAACTTCTAGAGAATGTACCCTGTAGTGTTATATGTCACCGTGCCGTAGGGCATGAAGTAGGAAGGCATCCTTTTCTATAATGCATAAAAAGTAAATCAAAACTATTCATAGGCATGATTGAAGACAAATAATTCTCTCTGACTTATAAAAATTATTATACTGCAACTGCTTTACTCCCACACCTGGAGTTTTGACTGGCAGAGCCTTACATTTGGTGATTCTAATCTTTAATAACACAATGCTTTCCTGAATTGTGTTCACACTTATTAATTTTAAGACACAGAAGGCAGTTTAAAGTATTATCTTCAAAGATCTCACAATGTGACAAGAACACGTGTGCCAGTAATAGGTGGTAGATTGTGAATGGTAGTGTTAGGATGCAATCTGAATGATGCTTCTTCAAAGGAGCTTGCAAAAGAAAGTCATTCAAACTAATTAGACAACATAAGTAGCTTTCTTATATTTTCCCTGGATACCACAGATATTTATCTTTTTCAAAGCAAATAAAATGCAGTCTAGTTAATCATTAAATTGAAGTAACAGATCAGCTCTCTTATAAGCATCAAATCTGAACTTTCACACAGGTAGCTGGCTGGAAAGAAAGAAACACTTTTTTACTTTAAAATCATATTTCCATGTCTTTCCTATTCAAATGATCCAATTTTTCATGGAGTGAAGAAAACAGACTTGCTGTAAGTATCTAAGGAAAATAAGGAAAAGCCTGAGAAGAATAAAGTTAAATACTTTCGCCAAATATATTTTAACACTCATTGAAATATGTGTAGTGTTTCTATCAGGTTGATTTTCATGCAAGCTCAGAAAGTCAGCCAATATTTAGAATCTGCTAGAACTGGAAGAGCATTTGATTGTCCATCATTCCATCTCTGTTCCCATCTGTCTGTGAAGTCTAATGATTGTTGTGAAAGAGATCACAGCTGTTTTTCATCTTTTTGAGGCGTACAGTTTTATTCAGACTTACTATTATGTATTTTCATTTCCTGAAGTTATAGAAGCAACTTAGATGGAGTCATTTCCAGCTGGAAAGGCAGCTATTCTTTCTTCTGAAGCACAGTTGATGTCTATGATGCCTATTCCAAAAGTCTTACTTTGATAACTGGCATGTAGATGGGCTATTTTTGACCTTCCTAGTTTATTTTTCAGTATCCATTTTCTCACTCATCTCAGCCCTCAGTTTTGACCTTCTCAATTAAGCATCTTTCCCATATCTATATCCTTTGTTGTTATAATCTCCCATCAGAATTTTCTGCTCCTACAAGTCTTCCCCTTCCCCCTGCCCCCACTCCCTGCCCTGACTACAACAAGCCATAGAATCTGGGAATTGCCAGATTAAAATCAACACAATTCTATAAATTGTGTAAAGTTTATTAATACAAGTAATGGGTTAATACATTACTCATCCCAGGAATATTGCATTCAAACAAGAATTCCCCAGTGGAATTATTCCTTAATCACACAATCTTAGGGTCCATTGTCAGTTGCAAAGGATTATGCCACTCAAAATATAAACCCACTAAGAGGTAAGTTGAATGAACATTCTTACCAGCAAGAGAAATAGTTTTTCATAAAAGGCTAATGTTTCTAAAAATTTGTGACTTCAAAATAAGAATGTTAAAGCTAATTTAGAACAAGTGGTCTTATATAACAAATCAATACATATTCTAATGGAGAAGCTTATATCAGTCAGTTCAGTTCAGTCACTAGTAGTGTCCAACTCTTTGAGACCCCATGTATCACAGCACACTAGTCCTCCCTGTCCATCACCAACTCCTGGAGTTCACTCAAACTCATATCCATCGAGTTGGGGATGCCATCCAGCCACCTCATCCTCTGTTATTCCCTTCTCCTCCTGCCTCGAATCCCTCCAAGCATCAGGGTTTTTTCCAATGAGTCAGCTCTTCACATGAGGTGGCCAAAAGTACTGGAGTTTCAGCTTCAGCATCAGTCTTTCCAGTGAACACCCAGGACTGATCTCCTTTAGGATGGACTAGTTGGATTTCCTTGCAGTCCAAGGGACTCTCAAGAGTCTTTTCCAACACCACAGTTCAAAAGCATCAATTCTTCAGCACTCAGCTTTCTTCACAGTTCCACTCTCACATCCATACATGACCACTGGGAAAACCATAGTCTTGACTAGATGGACATTTGTTGGCAAGGTAATATCTTTGCTTTTCAATATGCTATCTAGGTTGGCCGTAACTTTCCTTCCAAGGAGTAAGCGTCTTTTTTTTTTTTTTTTTTTCTTTTAATTTCATGGCTGCAGTCACCATCTGCACTGATTTTGGAGCCCCCCAAAAATAAAGTCTGACACTGTTTCCACTGTTTCCCCATCTATTTGCCATGAAGTGATGGGACCAGATGCCATGATCTTTGTTTTCTGAATGTTGAGCTTTAAGCCAACTTTTTCACTCACCTCTTTCACTTTCATCAAGAGGCTTTTTAGTTTCTCTTCATTTTCTGCCATAAGGGCGGTGTCATTTGCATATCTGAAGTTATTGATATTTCTCCTGGCAGTCTTGATTCCAGCTTGCGCTTCTTTCAGCCTAGCGTTTCTCATGATGTACTCTGTATATGAGTTAAATAAGCAGGTTGACAATATACAGGCTTGACATACTCCTTTTCCTATTTGGAACCAGTCTGTTGTTCCATGTCCAGTTCTAACCGTTGCTTCCTGACCAGCATATAGGTTTCCCAAGAGGCAGGTCAGGTGGTCTGGTATTCCCATCTCTTTCAGAATTTTCCACAGTTTATAGTGATCCACAGAGTCAAAGGCTTTGGCATAGTCAATAAAAAAGAAATAGATGTTTTTTCTGGAACTCTCTTGCTTTTTTGATGATCCAGCGGATGTTGGCAATTTGATCTCTGGTTCCTCTGCCTTTTCTGAAACCGGCTTAAACATCTGGAATTTAATGGTTCACGTACTGCTGAACCCTGGCTTGGAGAACTTTGAACATTACTATGCTGCCTCATTATTCCTCAGATAAAATTCTATCAAATAGTTCTAACAAAATAAAATATGTAAGTACGTCAAAGACTACTAATCTCTTCTCTTGAGCTATGTATTCACCCAATTGCATTTTTTTTCAAACTAGCATCACAAATAATACAATTTTAATCCTAACAAGCCTTTTGACACAGTTTTTCTTTACTGTATAAATGAGTCCAATGCTTTACTGTTTTTTTGTTTTGTTTTGTTTCTTAAAGTGGAACAAGGGGTATAGAAGTAGTTATCTTAATTTCTGAATAAGAAAATTCAGTTGAAATTATTTTAGCATTCTGGGCATGCTTCCAGATTAGGAGATGGTCTGCGAAGTATGTTGTTGTTGTTGTTTAGTAGGCAAGTCATGTCCAGCTCTTTTGTGACCCCATGGACTTCAGCCCTCCAGGTTCCTCTGTCCATGGGATTCTCCAGACAAAAATACTGGAGTGAGTTGCCATTTCCTCCTCCAGGGGATCTTCCTGATCCAGGGATCAAATCTGTGTCTCCTGCATCTCCTCCATTGGCAGGCAGATTCTTTACCACTGAGCCACCAGGAAAGCTCTCTGGGAAGTGTAGTTTAGTTGTTAAAATAATGTACTTTTGCAGGAGTTAATGTATACTGGAACTCTGTTTAAATTCAAACTTTTCTACCCAGGACAGATGGTCACTATAGATACAAGGTTAAGCTATTTTTCCATCTGATCTAAATTTGTTTTTGTGGGATTTTTATCTGTTAGTGGTTTGGGATTTCTAGAGGCACCAGAGAAGCTAGTTTGAGGCAGGTGGTGAGAGAAGCTAGGTGCTAAAGTAGAAAGCACTGTTAGCTTAGACTCAGACTTTTGCTCAAATCTTGGCTGATATTTTTTCTCATGGTGTGATTTGGGGCAATAATTTCCACTTCTAAGTAAGTTTCTTCTTCTTTAAAACAAGAAGGGTTATAACAACCAAATGGTAATTTTTTCCTATGCATTAAATGGGAAAATATATGAAATATTTGTAATAGAGTGATCAATGTACAGTGGGTACTCACAACATAATCATTACTTTCTAACCCCTCATTTTCATTTTCATTACCTCATTCAAACTGAGGATTCTTATGCCACTATCTGAGAGCTTTAGGGTCAGCTTTTCCTGTTAAGTGCAAGACAAAGTCAGTGTTATTATTAGAGTTAAAAGAACAAAATAATCCACAATAGATTGATAGGTAAATACAATAAAGATCAAGTCAGCTTGGGAGTTGGTCGCAGAGGAAGTGTACTGGAAATCTCTCATAAATGTTTCCTCAATGTTGTATCTTTTTTTATTATCTCCAAAGTGTATTAGCTTCTTATTGAGGTGACATTGCACTGACCTTAAAGAGTTGAATCACATGGGTTCAGTGGACAGGAGGTAAGGTATAATAGAAATGTGGTCTAGTGATAACGTGGCTCAAGGCAGAGGCTCAGGGTGCTCACAAAAATCGCATTGAGAGAGCAATCAAAATGAAAACTGAATCTGACACTTGTGGGTAATACGGATTGGCAAAACTGAGTTCGCCTTTTATTCATAGACTCTTTTATGATCTTCTGCTATTTAAAGATATTTGTGGCCTGAAATGAGATTTTCAGGTTCAACCTCCCTGATTTACTGTCCATGGTGTTTTTAAAAGAGACATGAGTCTATAGCAGCTTTTCTGTGGTGCTGGATCAAACTCAGATTGACATAGATGCTACTTCCTTCAAGGGGTATTTCAGCCATTGGGAAGATGATACAGCTCAAGAGCTGGTTTCTGAAAGATTATAATCAACTGTCACATACTCAGGAACCAGGCTCCAGAGAAAGTCCTTATTCTGTAGTTCTCATCTGCTGAGGTCAGTTTCTCTATTTACATGGATCATTTCCCCTTTCAGTGAGATTTTTATATGTATAGTATATATCTGAATAAATAGATACAAAATATTATGCATTCAAGAGAGACAACTGTTGGAAATACTGGAATGTAACTAAAACTATCTTCTCCACCTAATACGTATATATACATGTATGGCTTTAAAATGATGTAATGCTATTATGTAATGTCATAATGATTACTGATGTAACATCAATAATGTATCTGAAATTCTTCTTTCACCACCCTCACCAAACCTGACAACCTTCAATGCTTAATGAGCACTTTACTGAAACATAGGTTAATTAGGCTATAGGGAGATAGATTCTAGCCTTGGATTACAAAAAAGTCAGTCTTCCTCTAGCATCTGTAGCCTTCAGATCAATAGTTCACTTAACATCTGAGGATGCATAAAATGAGCTAATATTTCTTTACATTCACTACTTACTGGGATACCTTAGGACAGATAATAAAATTATTTTAATGTTGGAAATATAAATTTATTTTTAATTTTAAAGATAGTTTACCATGTGTTTGATAAATGGATTGGCTATTTAAATTTTACCATAACTCAAACAGAATGAGAGTAAGAATAAAGCCCCAGGCCTTCACAATAATTAATTTGAAAAATTTATATGTTTTGTTTCCTATTCAGCATCCCATTGCACCTTCAACTTCTGCCATGAGATTAGAATGATTTATAGATACCGTTAGACCTCAGAGTGATTCCCAGAAGTTAAAGCTGAATGTAGTACTTCAATAAACCACTATAATAAGATATTTTATTATTATGGTTCTAAATGTCCTGCAGTGTATGGTAATTCAGATATAAAATAATTAAAGGCAATTAAAGCCCATTATACTAAGGATTACTTTATGCTCATGACACAGAGATCGCTTGCCTCAAGAAAGAATTCCCTATAAAGTCACCCAGGAAGGAAGCTGAAGTAGGCGATGTTAAGAGAAAGAGGCTTTTTTTTTTTTTTTTTTTTTTTTTTTTAGATAAGTGATAGGGAACACATTGACAATATCTCCAAATGGGGGAAACTAATAACTTTTTTCAAATGTTTCAACTGATGGTATCTCAAATTGTTTTTCATTGATGGTCTAAATCAAGGGCATCCTGAGCTCAAGTGTGAAATAAATACGTTCAGAAAAAAATATTTCCCTGGAGTCCCTGGGTCTAAAGGTGACCTAGAGATGATGAAGACCATCTTTTCCCCTCTCACAAAGATCTGAAGCTCAGTCACACCTAGCTGCCAACAGAAGTGAACCATTCATACCTCAATAAGCTTTTATTGAAAACTTAGCTATTCCAAGGTAGCCATTGCCTCCTCCAGGGGATCTTCCCAACTCAGCAATTGAACCCAGGTCTCCTGCATTGCAGGCAGATTCTTTACCATCCTAGCCACCACAGAAACCCAGGGAGACAGTTTAATTTAATAATAATAAAATAATAATAAGAAACCAGTCTTGAACATTTTATTCTATTTTTTTTTACCTCGCTTTTTTAAACTTTAAAATGGTGTTGATAGCAAAACCTCCCTCACAGGATTACTGTGACTTTGAGTTAGTATATATAAAACACTTTCAACAGTGCCTACTATTATTATATTATGGACAGAGAATGTAGCCTGCCATCCCATTTTCTCCATTCAGGTTGGAGAAAATCAGGAAGCATTCTGTGCTATGGATACTGGCCCTAAATAGTTGACATGTGTATCTAAGGAGTAACTTCAGTGGGCTCAGATTCTTGCATTTTTGCTAAATAGAAAAATCACTAAAATCATTAGTGTGAGATACTTGGTGTATGTGTGTGTGTGTGTGTGTGTCTGTCTGTCTGTGATTAGCAGTAATCTTTTGATGTCTGGCTGCACTTTTTTTTTTTTCCCCCAGCAAAAAACTCCTATATATCCTGGCTCTTCCCTTACCTCTTCAGAGCTCCTCAGAGCTATCTGAGGGTGTCTTTCAGACTAAAATCCTCAGTAAGATCCCTGAATATAACTTAACTCAAAAACTATTGTTTTTGTTCAGTCTCTAAGTCATGTCCCACTCTTTGTGACCCCATGGACTGCAGCATGTCATGCTTCTCTGTCCTTCATTATCTCCTGCAGTTTGCTCAAACTCATGTCCATTGAGTCAGTGATGCAATTCCGCCATCTCATCCTCTGCCATTCCACCATCTCATCCTCTGCCATTCCCTTCTCCTTCTGCCCTCAGTCTTTACCAGCATCAGAATCTTTTCCAATGAGTCAGCTCTCACATCAGTTGGTCAAAGTATTGGAGCATCAGTCCTTCTAATGCATATTCAAGGTTGATTTCCCTTAGGATTGACTGGTTTGATCTCCTTCCTGTCCAAGGGACTCTCAGGAATCTTCTCCAACATCAGAGCTTGAAACCATCAGTCCTTTGGTGCTCAACCTTCTTTATGGTCCAACTCCACATCCATACATGACTACTAGAAAAACCATAGCTTTGACTATATGGACATTTGTTGACAAAATGATGTCTCTGCTTTCTAATACAATTTCTGGGTTTGTCATAGCTTTCTTCCAAGGAGCAAGTGTCTTAATTTCATGGCTACAGTTACTATCTGTAGTGATTTTGGAGCCCAAGAAAATAAAATCTGTCACTGTTTCCACTTTTTCCCTTTCTATTTGCCATGAAGTGATGGGACTGAATGCCATGATCCTAATTTTTTGAATGTTGAGTTTTAAGTCAGCTTTTCCACTCCCCTCTTTCAAGAGGCTCTTTAGTTTTTCTTTTGCTTTCTTTGTCATTAGAGTGGTATCATGTGCTGTTGATATTTCTTCCAGCAGACTTGAATTCAGCTTGGCATTTTACATGATATACTCTGCATATAAGTTAAATTGGCAGGGTGCCAATATGCAGCCTTGACATACTCCTTTCTCAATTTTGAACCAGTCTGGTTTTGCATGTCTGGTTCTAACTGTTGCTTCTTGACCTGTATACAGGTTTCTCAGGATACAGGTAAGGCGGTCTGGTATTTCCATCTCAGAATTTTCCACAGTTTGTTGTGATCCACACAGCTATTAGATAGTGAATTTTTCTTCAGTCAACAATATTCTCTATACATTTGAGCTGTTTTTATTACAGTATTCTAATACCTATTCCTTACCAGGTCCTTAGTTGAAAAAGCATAGCTATTGAGGATTAGGAGTTAAACTGTGTATTTTTTTTCCCTTCTGCAACTTTTCCATCAAGAGTCATTTATTTAACCATCATATATTTACTGGGTTCTTGCTATATGCCAATCATTGATCTAGGTATTGGTACTGAATGTTCAATGATAAACAAGATAAATAAGACCCTTGCTCCCAGGTTTTTCCCACTTTAACTGAGGGAGATGGACAATAAATAATGGAAGCCAATAAATGAATGTGATATTTCTAACCAATAACTGCTGTGAAGTGATGTGTTATGAAGAAAACAACAAGCAATCAGGATAGAGAGTGTTATGCATGGCATAATATTAAATTAGGAGATAAGGAGAGCATATGTTATCATAATTTCACTCAGTCATTGGTTATCTACATTGCACAAGGCACTGTTCTTTGTTTTAGAGATAAAACATTGAATGAAGAAACAAGGTCCTTGATCTCACACAGATTATGTTCTCATCTTGAGACAGGAATTCAGATGAATAAAACCGTGAAGAGATTTAAAAGATCAGTTAGTAATCACTGTATGCTATAGAGAGTGGGAATGGGATGAAGAGTGACTAGGAGACTATCCAAATTAGATGACCATGAAGGAATTGTCTGATTAGGTGTCACTTACTTGTGACCTTATAAACAAGGAACTATCCTTGCAAAAACCTACATGTTTTATAGGTAGAGAGAATTCAAAGCACACAGATTCTGAGTTCAAAATGATATTTACATATTTGAGTAATGAAAACACAGAGAGCTTGGGTAAATCTAACAAAGGCCTTACAGGGCATGGTTTAGAGTTTGGAGTTTATTTTTGGTATATTGGGCACACATCAGGAGTCTTTTAAGCATAAACATGAAAATATCTATTTTACTTAAAAAAACACTCTGACTGCTGAGTGGAACATATACTGTAGAAGGTGAATAGTGGCAGCAAGGAAATATATTAGGATATGATTGCAATGGTATAGGTAAAATATAAGAGTGGCTTAGATTAGGTTGGTGACAGTGGGTGCAGATAACTAGATGGATTTGAGATATATTTTGAAAGAAGAGCTAGTAGCATTTTATGATGAACTAGAAGGAGTAGACTTTTGAAACATAAAGGGATCAAGGGTGTTTCCTGAATTTTTTAGCCTGAGTAACTGGGTGGAAGGTGGTCATATCTGAGATCCAAATAGAGTTGTCAAATAAGGAAAAGATAACTGTAAAAATAGAGTTGTCAAATAAGGAAAAGATAACTGTAACATAAATCTGTAGCTTAGGACCAATGTCAGAGATAGAGAGATTTGGAAATTCACTGGCATATAAGCACTGTTTTAAATCTTGATGTTGGATATGACCTTCTAGAAAGAGAGTTTAGAAAGTATAAACCTATTCCTGTCTTACGAATCATTCAGAGTATTGGTAATTGACCAGCCATTGAATGTCATATGACATGTTCATATTAAAGTGTTGATGACTGATCATAAAACTATTAATACTAAGGTGTTGATGATTAATTATACCCAATCTTTTCATCTTTCCAAAAGTTTCCAGCCCAGTGTCATGCAGATTGGCCTTAAATTTATTGGTGGTAGTGATAGTGGTGCGTTTAAGATTCCCCTAAGCTAGCCACCTGTGCTGTTCTGCTGATCCATAATGGACCATTCTCACAGAAGACCTACATGATTTGTTCCTAACTTTATGCAGAATTTGGGACTTTAAAAAATGCTCCCTCTTTCTATTTGATTTTTGTATGTGTGCCTTGATCTTACCCTCTTCTTTGTACCAAAAGTGGAGCCAGTTGTCAGGCATTGACATCTTGTCATGAAAACATTTGTCACCTCCATGATTGTCTCCTTTGAAAATGTATCAGTATGTCACTTATTTATTTATTTTCTGATATTTGAATTAATGAGGTTATCTTTATAATGACTTGAAAGTGGATATGCAGCTATTTACTTCCTTTCACTCTGTGAAATCTCCCAAAATGAGTGGCCTAATTTTCTTTGGGATGGAATATTTGTTACTTATTCTTAATTTGAAAAGAGTGTGAAGTGTCTAGATACTCATCTATATGTATGCTTATGGAGTTTTATTTTTCAATGTGACGTATAATTCAGTGTGATGTATAATGTAGTGAAGATTGGGGATCCTATTGAAAAAATAGATATAGAGAGATGACAGAGAGATTTAAATTCAGGGTTCTCTTGATAACACTGTATCATAAGAACAAAATTCAGCTTATTATATTTTTTAAATTTCCTGCAATTTTCATTTTAACTATGTAGTTTTGCTTTTGGCAGTTTGACATCCCTGATATTGTTTTTAGATAGATTTTATATTTAATGTTATTTTTTTTCCAGTCAGAGATTTCAGCCAGAATATGAGAAATAACTTCTCTCCAATTTCGTTTTTTCTTCTCCCCAAATAGGTTTGATTTCATTACAAAAATGTATCTGTGATTAAATTCCTCTTCTTGGGAGAGACAATAGGAAACTTTTCGCCTCTTCATTGAAAGCTTGATCCAGTAGGCACCCAAGGTTTTTCCTTTGCAGTATTCTCTGCTTTGTCTTTCCTAAAGCCTTATCCTTGGTACAAAAAATTCCTTCTTCTTCCCTGATCTATCAGTGATTCTTAGATAAGACCCCTTGCATCTTTCTATATCCCACATCTGACACCATCACTGCACTGAAAACCAGTGTGAGACACAACCTGAAAATGAAGTGAGATGCACACTTAAAAAGTGGACTTTTCAGGGAAGCCCAACGTTGTAATCCTTTACCTTTGGTGCCAAACTTCTCTCTGGTTACTGCTCAATTCTAGTATGGTTATAGGGAAATAGGGATGAAATTGGTTAGTGAGATTTGTAAGAGCAGCCCCTATCAAATAAAAAGAAATCTGTCAGCTGCCAGTGTGATGAATGACATCTGGAAGTCATTACACACTAACCCCAGAGAATTAACTTTTCCAGGGAAGTAAATTTTATTGTCCCCCAACCACATATTTGGAGAAATAATAGAGCTACAAGGTCTAAAAGTACAAAGCTTGTCCTGCTGAGAGCTCAGTGGATATAGTAAGGAGTCATTCTAACCCTGCTTTTGCAAGTCTGAAAACATCTACAGGGTTAAGATGTGTTACGAGGTTCTTAAAACATTTTAAAATCCTTATTCATTCTAGAAATAAATGAGTACTTTCAGAAAAGCAAACAATAACTGGACCCTCTAACTCCAAGAAGATTAGGGTTTGGCAAACTTAATTAATGGTAAAATTATCTGTCCATTTCATCACCCATTTTCCCCACAGCAAGCCCCTAAATATTACCATATCTGAGCTTTCTTGTTCTTGTGATTAAACTCAGTTTTAAGTCCTATGACCTTCTAGTATAAGGATTTTACATATTAGGGACAGAAATGACACAAACTACATAAAATTATACTTCAGAAAGGACATATATTCTTGAAGAAAGGCATTTAATTTTGTAATAATCTCCCACCTCCAAAGCCAGCCATGCACTAATGTTGATCATTGATATTACTGATGAATATGCGTGTCATTTTTTTTCTTCACAAATCAAAATGCTAGTGAGTTTATTGCCTTTTTTGCTCATCTAACTATCTGTCTGGATAAAAATGCCCCCGTGGTTGTGACATACTTTTTGTCGAAGTCTTTTTAATTCTGTGTTCACCTATAAAGTAGTAGGCTCAACTAATGTTAGCCTATCTGTTTTCATCTCTGATAAATGTTACCTAAATGTGTTGAGGAACAAGGTGACAAATTAGTGGTATGCTCTTGATAAATCTCATATACAGTATGGCAGCATATGAGTCATTCTTATAAGTGGTGTAGGCTTTATTGTCTTACATGACTTATGCTTATAGCCACACATAAATCACACAGAACCACCAAAGGAATTTTAGTGTTTAGTCATAATAAAAGAAGAGATTTCACAGATTGTCTCCATCAAGTCTGAAGGAGGTCATAGAAGGAAAAGATTTTCAATAAATAGTTGGTTTCAACTTCATGTCAGCTAATGATAAATAATTCTATACAAAATTTGAACAAGGAAACTTTGTTTTGTCTTAAATATACTCCAGGTCTGTGAAATAGATATTCTGAGAAACCTGGGAAGGTTTCCCTTAGGTTTTAGTATTATAGGCTTTTGGTTTAGGGAAGGGAAATAATGCTCGTCTAGGAGTGCTCATAAGGCTTTATTTTAGTGTTAATTCAGCTCAATCAAGAGTTCATCAGTTATTTGTTCAACAAACATTTATAGACAAATATTGGTGAATTTTGCCTCCCCAAATACTTCATAAAGAAAGTAAAAAAGCTAAAGTAACTAATCGAAAAATAGTAGAAAATTGTTTTTCATTCTTTTATTTAAATCACGTAAGAAGGAAAAAGAAAACACTAATTTCTGTAATATAAAAAAGCTTTTACAATTCTCTAAGTAGAAGATAACTCAGTTTTTGAAATTTGCAAAGAATTTTTAATTTGTATACTATTTGATTTAGCTAATTCCATTTAGGAAATCTATCCAGCCAACATATTTGCACAAGTTTGAAAAAACTAATTTTTTATTGTATTTTCATTGTGCCTTTGCTTGTAAGAGCTGAATAATGAAGCAAACTACATGCTCTTTAAGAAGTGAATAAGGGAAATTTAAATGATGGTGGTACATCCATACAATGGATACTGAAATGTTATTTTTAAAAATTAGTTATATCTATGTTTGCTTTTAAAAATAAGCTACATCTATATGTGCTGATATGAAAGATCACCAAAATATATCATTAAATAAAAAACAAGCTGCAGAAGTATTGCTATAATATTATACTGTTTATTTAATATGGATATGAATGTATTACTCTGGGATATACATTCATAAACTATATCTGAGATTTAGAAGTGAGATTTGAGAAGGAGGGAGAGGTATATTTACCTTTCATTTTTAACCCCCTAGATTGTTAAAAATGTTTGCCTTGTGCATAATAAATATGGCACTTGAGAAGTTAAAATAATTAAAGGTGAAAATGGAGAAAATGAATTAACATATATTGAGTATTCATTATTTCTCACGCATTTTGTTTTTTAAATATATGTCCCTACTTTTATCCTTTCAACAACACTTCAAGGTAAATGTTAATTTCCCCATGTCACAAATGAGGAAACTAAAGCCAAGACAAGTTACGTTATTTGACTGGTGTCACATAGCTAGTTAGTGTTAATGAGACTAAATATGGAAAAATTTGGAATAAGAGTAATAATAATAACAACCACTACTGTTCTGCACCAATTATGTCAAAATGCATTATATATTTGTGTTTCCAATCTCAAAAATTAGCTAACTCTCATTTATAATTAATTAAACTGGAATCCAAAGAGGTTATGTAATTTATTGAAGGTAACAGGGTTGATATTTGAACATAGTTTAATCTAATTTCAAACCCCAGTCCTTTCCACTACCCTATATCATTTTCCATACATAAGGTGCCTAGAAAGAGATATGTGAAACAAGAACAAATATTAGTCTCCCGAAATAGTCAATGTGAGAAATTATCAAGAAGAGAATAAATACATGAACAAGGTTTAAAAGGTAAGCTCAGTAAGACATGGTGAGTAACTAGACATTATGGCCCACGTGAAAGGAAAAGTCAAAGATGACCATGAAGTTTCTAGGTAGTTGGTGATCGCATTTGCCTATACAGGAGACAAAAGAGAGGACTATTTGGGGGGAATGACATGGTCATTGTTTTCATATGTTTATTTTCCAGTGTATGTGGAATATCCAGGTGGAGATAGGATATATGAATTTAATGTTTCTCTTTGTTATTGTTATCATGCTCATGTTCAGTCACTGAATCACGCTCAAGCCTTTGTGACCCCATTGTAGCTTGCCACTCTCCTCTGTCCTTGCTGTCATCCATGTTTAAATCTCAGAATTATCTTTAATTCCTCCTCCCTCTCCTATTTATCTACATAAGAAAGTCCTATAAAGAAAAACCTATCAGTACAGTATCTCTTGGATCTATTTTTCATTTCCATTTGCATTGCACCCCCTTGTTCTGACCCTCACTACCTCTTCCTTATAATTTTTCAATAGCATCTGAACTTCAATCTGATAATTAAACTCTCCCTTACATCAGTGTTACAGACTATTTTGTGAATACTGTTTAAAGTACAGTGTATCCTCTGATAAAACATAAAACACAGAGAAAAAAAGCAACCAAGGCCTCTTAGTACCTACAAAATTCAATGTAATCTCAAAAACATATCACTTACAGTTCACCATGACCTGATACCAAGCTTTTCTCCCTAGTTTTCTGTTTTGCTATTGTGCTCACTGAAGCAAATCAGACAATTCAGAATATTACTTAATCTCCACCAAAGTAACTTTATGCTTTTAAACCTGTTGTTTTTATTATTAATGCATTCATTCGTTTCTATATCTAACAACACACATTCAAAGGATCTATTTCAATGACAGTGGTAGAGATTGAAAGGCATGCAGGAATTTAAACTATATTTGGGAAGTAAAATTTACAGAAATTAGGTATTGAGAAAGAGTGGTATGAAGATTAATTTTAGTTTTCTGGTTTACCCACTTGGAGATGTCTAGGAGAAAGTAGAAAGGAATCAACAGCATGGGGTGGAAGATTATGAATCTGGTTTTGCACATATTCAAATTGAAGTTCCTTTGATTATATCAGAATAGAGAGACCAAGTCAGCACTTGGATATAGAAATCCGGTCCTAGAAACTATAAAATTCCTAGACGAGAACATAGGCAAAACACTCTCCGACATAAATCACAGCAGGATCCTCTATGATCCACCTCCCATAATTCTGGAAATAAAAGCAAAAATAAACAAATGGGATCTAATTAAAATTAAAAGCTTCTGCACAACAAAGGAAAATATAAGCAAGGTGAAAAGAAAGCCTTCAGAATGGGAGAAAATAATAGCAAATGAAGCAACTGACAAACAACTAATCTTAAAAATATACAAGCAACTCCTGCAGCTCAATTCCAGAAAACTATACGACCCAATCAAAAAATGGGCCAAAGAACTAAATAGACATTTCTCTAAAGAAGACATATGGATGGCTAATAAACACATGAAAAGATGCTCAACATCACTCATTATTAGAGAAATGCAAATCAAAACCACAATGAGGTACCACTTCACACCAGTCAGAATGTCTGCGATCCAAATGTCTGCAAGCAATAAATGCTGGAGAGGGTGTGGAGAAAAGGGAACCCTCCTACACTGTTGGTGGGAATGCAAACTAGTACAGCCACTATGGAGAACAGTGTGGAGATTCCTTAAAAAATTGCAGATAGAACTGCCTTATGACCCAGCGATCCCACTGCTGGGCATACACACTGAGGAAACCAGAATTGAAAGAGACACATGTACCCCAATGTTCATCGCAGCACTGTTTATAATAGCCAGGACATGGAAACAACCTAGATATCCATCAGCAGATGAATGCATAAGAAAGCTGTGGTACCTATACACAATGGAGTATTACTCAGCCATTAAAAAGAATACATTTGAATCAGTTCTAATGAGGTGGATGAAACTGGAGCCGATTATACAGAGTGATGTAAGCCAGAAAGAAAAACACCAATACAGTGTACTAACACATATATATGGAATTTAGAACGATGGCAATGATGACCCTGTATGCGAGACAGCAAAAAAGACACAGATGTGTATAGCAGACTTTTGGACTCAGAGGGAGAGGGAGAGGGTGGGATGAATTGGGAGAATGGCATTGAAACATGTATACTATCATGTAAGAAACAAATCGCCAGTCTATGTCTGATGCAGGATACAGCATGCTTGGGGCTGGTGCATGGGGATGACCCAGAGAGATGTTATGGGGAGGGAGGTGGGAGGGGGGTTCATGTTTGGGAACACATATACTCCCGTGGTGGATTCATGTAAATGTATGGCAAAACCAATACAGTATCATAAAGTAAAATAAAGTAAAAATAAAAATTTAATAAGCACACACACACACACACAAAAGAGAAAGCTGGTCCTTGGTGCCAGAAATAAAAATTGTTAGCTCATGTGCATGCAGTTGATAATGGAAGCCTTGAGCATAAATGGGATTCAATGAGAAGAACATACAGAATAAAAGAAAAAATGGCCAAGAATAAAAACTTCAGCTTTTAATAGGAGGGAATTAATTACATGAGCCTACAAAGGAGACAGTGTTGTCATAACTGGAGAGGTAAAAGGAGGGAAATAGGGAGAGTGAGTTTTCATGAGGCAAATGTAAATAAAAAATAATCAATGATCCCAGAATGAGGGAGTGATTTAGAGTATTCAATAATGTTGGAGATTGAGTAAAATAAGGACAGAAAGTTTCAATTGAATTTAAGGACATGAAAATCATTGATGATTTTAAGAATGCTTTTAATAGCATGATGGAGACAGATGCCAATATGCAATGAGGAGTACTAGGGAAGTGATTAAATGGAGCCAACAAGGTTGAGCACAAGATAACATGGCTCAGCTGAGATAGAGAAAACTAGATTTGGCTGTGGGATTTTAGCATCCTTAAAATATAGAATATAGTTATGTTTTGAGTGAGATCTTAAATAAGAGGTAGGAGAGGGAGTGAGAGAGAGGAAGAACAGTGCAATATTTTTATAGTATCTGGTAATAATTCTAGCAAATACACAATTAATGTAACCATGATTACCAATTGCTCAAAAAAATGCAAAACCAAAATATACGTGAAAATACTGGGTTCTCAAGCAAAACTATCAGAAATAAATTGCTCTACTAGGGTAACTGGAAAGCAAATGTCTTTAATGAAGATTTAATGAAGATTCTCATTTTTCATGAGACTACCTGCAAAGAAAAGGTGGCAAGAATACACAGAACTATACAAAAAAGATGTTAATGATCCAGATAACCACGATGGTGTGACCACTCACGTAGACATCCCGGAATGTGAATTCAAGTGGGCCTTATGAAGCATCACTAAGAAAAAAGCTAGTAGAGGTGATGCAAATCCAGTTGAGCTACTTCAAATCCTAAAAGATGATGCTGTGAAAGTGCTGCAATCAATATGCCAGCAAATTTGGAAAACTCAGCAGTGGCCATGGGACTGGAAAAAGTCAGTTTTCATTCCAATCCCAAAGAAAGGCAATGCCAAAGAATACTCAAACTACCACACTCAGTTGCACTCATCTCACACAGTAGTAAAGTAATGCTCAAAATTCTCCAAGCCAGGCTTCAATAGTATGTGAACCATGAACTTCCAGATGTTCAAGATGTATTTAGAAAAGGCAGAGGAACCAGAGATCAAACTGCCAACATAGGCTGGATCATCAAAAAAGTGAGAGAGTTCAAGAAAAACATCTACTTCTGCTTTATTGATTATACAAAATCCTCTGATTGTGTGGACCACAACAATCTGTTGAAAATTCTGAAAGAGATGGGAATACCAGACCACCTGACCTGCTTCTTGAGAAACCTGTATACAGGTCAGGAAGCAACAGTTAGAACTGGACATGGAACAACAGACTCGTTCCAAATAGGAAAAGGAGTATGTCAAGGCTGTATATTGTCTCCCTGCTCATTTAACTTATATGCAGGGTACATCATGAGAAACGCTGGGCTGGAGGAAGCACCAGCTGGAATCAAAATTGCTGGGAGAAATATCAATAACCTCAGATATGCAGATGACACCATCCTTATAGCAGAAAGGGAAGAAGAACTAAAGAGCCTCTTGATGAAAGTGAAAGAGGAGAGTGAAAAAGTTGGCTTAAAGCTTAACATTCAGAAAACAAAGATCATGGCATCTGGTCCCATCACTTCATGGCAAATAGATGGGGAAACAGTGGATACAGTTGCAGGCTTTATTTTGGGGGGCTCCAAAATCACTGCAGATGGTGACTGCAGCCATGAAATTAAAAGACGCTTACTCCTTGAAAGGAAAGTTATAACCAACCTAGACAGCATATTAAAAATCAGAGACATTACTTTGCCAACAAAGGTCCATATAGTCAAAGCTGTTGTTTTTCCAGTGGTCATGTATGGATGTGAGAGTTGGACTATAAAGAAAGCTGAGGGCCAAAGAATTGATGCTTTTGAACTTTGGTGTTGAAGAAGACTCTTGAAAGTCCCTTGAAAAGCAAGGAGATCCAACCAGTCCATCCTAAAGAAAATCAGTCCTGAATATTCATTGGAAGGACTGATTCTGAAGCTGAAACTCCAATACTTTGGCCACCTCATGCGAAGAACTGACTCATTTGAAAAGACCGTGATGATGGAAAAGATTGAAGTCAGGAGGAGAAGCGGACGATGGAGGATGAGATGGTTGGATGGCATCATCAACTCAATGTACATGAATTTGAGTAAGCTCCAGGAGCTGGTGATGGATAGGGAGGCCTGGCGTGCTGCAGTCTATGTGTTCGCAAAGAGTTGGACACAACTGAGTGACTGAACTGAACTAAACCTGCAAATCATTAGTACTTTTCAAGAATTTTGTACTTATGTCATCTTTCATAAATGACTGTATGGCAGTAAAAAGAAAATAAAGATGAGTGCAATATTTGATGTCTTAGTTACTATCGAGAAACTTTTTCTATACACCCCATTTCAATACTTAGCATTCTTAATTATATTTATCACTTTCCCACTAGACCAGTACTGTCCCATAGAGATATAATATAAGCCCTATATGCAATTTAGAATTCTCTAGTAGAGACACTTAAAACATGAAAAGAAACAGGTAAAATTATGTAAGTATATTGTATTAAACTGTGTTCAAATTATTATTTTGACATGTCATCAGTATATAAAGTTAGTAATGAAATATTTGACATTTCTTAACTAAATCTTCAAAATCTGTTATGCACTTTTATACTTATAGCACATCTCAATTCAGACTAGCCACATTTCAATTGGTTAGTAGTGACATGTATATAGTGGCTACCATACTTAACAATGGACAGGGAGGCCTGGATATTTAGGTCAAATTAAATATCCTTGAAATTTACTTTGTATGAACTTAGAAAACCCTTGTATCCCCAACCCCAGCTCAGAGCCTAGCAGATAATTAAATAAATGAATAAAACACATTCTTATGTTATTATCTATTGCCTTATCAAGTATATTAAGGTCCATTTTAGGTATTATGGAAAAGAATAAAAATGAAGAGGGAAGGACAGGAATAAATATTTTATATGTGTTTATGTGTCTCCTCCAAGGTGTTGGGAGGGCAGTGAGATGTCCACCTTTACCTTGTTTCTACCATTTTGGCATGTAAAATGACAGATAGAAAAAATTCTTCTGGAATGTTCTCCTTTTGTTATGTACAATGTATTCATGTAGTTTTTTTTTTTTTTTTTTTTAACCTCTGCTACATAATAGGGGCATTTGAAGACGGTATCCTTTTCTGGTTCATCTTTGTATCCCCTACTATGTGAACAACAGAATAGTCACTCCATAAAGATTTGTGCCATTCTTTAGAGTAGGTTTCCTCAGGTCTGCCTTTTTCCTTACAGGTTATTGACTATAACTATGTGGAATCTTCCTGCTGCTGGCATAGTTCTCAAAGGTGGTTAGCTCCCTTACAATAACATAGTGCCAAAAATGCAATTTTCACGAAAAGCATATGTAAATAAAAGGTGCCAAAGGTGGTTTTTGGGAAACTGTATGGAACAGAAAGGCAAAGTCACTAAAGCCACATATTCATTTTTGTCAGGGGCCCATACTATTCTTAGAAATAAGATGATTAGAAAATATTGTGTGTTTTCCTTTATTTTAATCTCTTTGAGCTAAATGTAATTTTACACGAAGAATGAAGACAAGTATAAATAGAATTCTTAAATACAGTGATTTACTGTCTTCTCTCCAAGTTAGTAAAAGTTCCTTTCTTGGTTTGTGTGTTTACTTGCTTATTGCCTTTGACTCCCACCAAACTATAGTGCCCATAAAAACGAGTGGTCATATCTTTCTTATTAATCAATATGTACCCAAATGGCAATCCACCCCAGTATTCTTGCCTGGAAAATCCCATGGACAGAGGAGCCTGACAGGCTATAGGCTATGGGGTCGCAAAGAGTCAGACACGACTGAGCAATTAACAACCCAATGTAGTACTATGTTGGGCATGTAGAAGGTGCTCAACAAATAATACTGGATTAATGAGAAAGAAAGAAAAATAGCACTAAGTCATGTCCAACTCTTGTGGCCCTATGGACTGTAGTTTGCCAGGATCCTCTGTCCTTGGGATTTTCCAAGCAAGAATACTGAAGTGGGTTACCATTTCCTTCTCCAGGGGACCTTTCTTGGGCTTCCCTGGTGGCTCAGCTGGTAAAGAATCCATCTCTTATGCAGGAGACCTGGGTTTGATCCCTGGGTTAGGAAGATCCCCTGGAGAAGGGAAAGGCTACCCACTCCAGTATTCTGGCCTGGAGAATTCCATGGAATGTATAATCCATAAGTTTGCAAAGAAGAATCAAGCAATACTGGATTAATGAAGGAATGGGATATTTATTACACTGCAATAATATTCATGATATTTACAAACGGATGATCAAAATTTAACTTAGAAGTAGGGAAAAACACAAAGTGTTTGATTTTTGAATGTTTTTTGGTGTAAATAAACATGATTTACTGAATATTGTTCCTCAAATAACTCTGAAGAATCTGCTGAATTTCTGATTAAGTTCTATTTGCTTTACATCCATGATCTGTTTAAATAAATAAACCCTATCCAATTATTTTTCATTCACTATATATAATAACACATTGCTTTAAAAAAAGAGATGAAGATGGGCCTTCATATTTTACTTTGGAAGTGTAAGGCTTGTTATTATTTTATTTTTTTACATATAAGCTAGAACTACACTGACCTACTTAGATGAAGTTTAGCTAAAATTTAACCATGAGAAAAAAAGAAAAGAACTGTATTAAGCAAAGTTCTCTAGAACAGTTGGCAATTGGAGACATAGGAGAGCTGATGCTATGGTTCCAGTGTGAGTCCAAAGTTTTGAGAACTAGGACAGTTGATAGTTTATTTCCAGTTTGATTCCAAAATCCCAAGATCCAGCAGAGCTGATGCTGTGAGTTCCAGTCTGAAAGCCGACAGGCTTAAGATCCATGAAGAGCTGATGTTTTAGTTCTAGTCCTAAGGCATGAAAAGATCCATGTCCCAGATCAAGTGGTCAGGGAGGAAGAGTTCCCTCTTTTTCAAGATATAGGCGTGTTCATCATTTTTGCATTAGGGAAAGCAATAAGCTTTGCTCAATCTACCCATTCAAATATTAATCTCTTCCAAAAAACACACTCACGAACACACACAGTATGTTTGACCAATATCTGAACACCTTGTGGCTAGGTCAAGTTGTTTAATAAAATAAGTCATCACAGCTACTCCCAAAAAGGAACTCTTGAGATATTATAGACAGAGATTTTTATTGTTGCTGCATTGCTCTGTTTAGCTCTGTTGTATCTTGGAACTTTGTTAAAACTATCTTGTAAATCTGTTAAAGTGAACTAGTGGTTCTATAGAGTCTAGCTAAGGTTATCCACAAAGAATAGTGTGATTATGTACTATGATAATTTGGGGAGGAGTTAGAAAAAGCTGTTGCATAATTCATTAGAAAAGAGCCACTGCATGATTACATAATTTCTTAACATCTAGTCAATTATGGAAGTTACTTGACTGAACTTTCTCTGTTAACCCACAAATAGGATCAATCAATTTAATACCAGGAAGCAGTAGTTGGGATTGACACTAGTATTGGAAGTGATACACATAGGCTATAAAAGCAATTGCCTAACAATTTTAGTGCCTGACCTTAAAAAAAAAAAAAAAAGATTACTTTGAACTCCAGTATGTAGAACAAATATAAAGTAGGAGCAATGGAGGGACATGGAGCCCTGCCTCCTCACTTTACCATCTCTTATACTCAAGCAAACTCAAGCACTCCTCCATAGAGGGCTCCGGTTACATAAAACACAGTTTGATACAATCATTCAGTTCAGTTCGTTCTCTCAGTCGTGTCTGACTCTTTGTGACTCCATGAATTGCAGCATGCAAGGCCTCCATGTCCATCACGAATGCCCAGAAGGGAAGGAAGGGAAAGTTGCTCAGTCGTGTCCGACTCTTTGTGACCCCATTGTCTGTAGCCTACCAGGCTCCTCAGTCCATGGGATTTTCCAGACAAGAGTACTGGAGTGGGTTGTCATTTCCTTCTCCAGGGGATCTTCCCCACCCAGGGATCGAACCCAGGTCTCCCGCATTGTAGACAGACGCTTTACCCACTGAGCCACCGGGGAAGCCCAAGTCCACCCAAACCCATGTCCACTTTGTCACTGATGGCATCCAACCATCTCATCCTCTGACGTCCCCTTCTCCTCTGGCCCTCAATATTTCCCAGGATCAGGGTCTTTTCCAATGATTCAGCTCTCCACAGCAGGTGGCCAAATTATTGGAGCTTCAGCTTCAACATCAGTCCCTCCAATGAACACCCAAGACTGATCTCCATTAGAATGGACTGGTTGGACCTCCTTGCAGGCCAAGGGACTCTCAAGAGTGTTCTTTAACACCAGAGTTCAAAAGCATCAATTCTTCAGCACTCAGCTTTCTTTATAGTTCAACACTCACATCCATACATGACCACAGGAAAAACCATAGCCTTGACTAGATGGACCTTAGTCGTCAAAGTAATGTCTCTGCTTTTGAATATGCTGTCTAGCTTGGTCATAACTTTCCTTCCTAGGAGTAAGCGTCTTTTAATTTCATGGCTGCAATCACCATCCACAGTGATTTTGGAGCCCAGAAAAATAAAGTCTGACACTGTTTCCACTGTTTCCCCATCTATTTCCCATGAAGTGATGGGACCAGATGCCATGATCTTTGTTTTCTGAATGTTGAGCTTTAAGACAACTTTCCACTCTCCTCTTTCACTTTCATCAAGAGACTCTTTAGTTCTTCTTTGCTTTCTGCCATAAGGGTGGGGTCATCTGCATATCTGAGGTTATTGATATTTCTCCCAGCAATTTTGATTCCAGCTTGTGCTTCATCCAGCCCAGCATTTCTCATGATGTATTCTGCATATAAGTTAAATAAGCAGGGTGACAATATACAACCTTTACATACTCCTTTTCCTATTTGGAACCAGTCTATTGGAACCAGTCTATTGGAACCAATCTATTGGAACCAGTCTGTTGTTCCATGTCCAGTTCTAACTGTTGGTTCCTGACCTGTATACAGCTTTCTCAAGAGGCAGGTCAAGTGGTCTGGTATTCCCATCTCTTTCAGAATTTTCTACTATTTATAGTGATCCATATAGTCAAAGGCTTTGACATAGTCAATAAAGTAGAAATAGATGTTTTTCTGGAACTCTCTTGCTTTTTTGATGATCCAGCGGATGTTGGCATTTTGATCTCTGGTTCCTCTGCCTTTTCTAAAGCTAGCTTGAACATCTGGAAGTTCACAGTTCACATATTGCTGAAGCCTATCATTAGGTATTAAGATAATCAATCTGTGACTATTGTAAATATGCTGTAGAATAGAGATTACAACAGTGTGTTCACTAGACTTTTTTTCTCACATGGCATTTAAAATCTAGAGATTTGCTAAAAGCATAAGACTTTCTGATATTTTAAATGGCTTGAAATGACACAGTATTTTACTTGCAAAGGATTGTGGGCACACTACTAATCAAATCTGTATCATCTTTTAAACTGTTTTGATATGTGATGAATACATTCATGGGAACAGGGTTAAGACTGATCTAGCTGGGAAAACAGACCCAGATCTTAGTGTGGCCTAACTTGAACTAGATTTTTTATTTCTAACTAGGTCTACCCCTCAAAATAATCTAAGTAAGTTGCTTATAAAAGTTAAGCTTCCCACTATTTGTCCATACTGATTTGCCTCTGTGGGTTTTAACAGTTGTTACAGAGTTGATGTTTTTGAACTGTAGTGTTGGAGAAGACTCTTGAGAGTCCCTTGGACTGCAAGGAGATCTAACCAGTCCATTCTGAAGGAGATCAACCCTGGGATTTCTTTGGAAGGAATGATGCTAAAGCTGAAACTCCAGTAATTTGGACACCTCATGCAAAGAGTTGACTCATTGGAAAAGACTCTGATGCTGGGAGGATTAGGGGCAGGAGAAGAAGGGGACGACAGAGGATGAGATGGCTGGATGGCATCACTGACTCGATGGACGTGAGTGAGTCTGAGTGAACTCCGGGAGTTGGTGATGGACAGGGAGACCTGGCGTGCTGCGATTCATGGAGTCCCAAAGAGTCAGACATGACTGAGCGACTGAACTGAAGTGAGTGCATGGTAACAGAGATTCATATAGATTATTAGGAAGATCAGTCCTGGTGAACTGAATAAATCATTTTAACTATGTTTCTGATCAACTGGCTATAGCTCAGAGAATCCAGTGACCCCCTCCTTGGATCCTTGTCTCACAGAATTCAGGGAATTTCTTATTTATGCTTTTGTTGTCATTGTTCAGTCACTAAGTCATGTTCAACTCTTTGTGACCCCATGGACTGCAGCACGCCAGGCTTCCCTATCCTTCACCATCTCCAGGAGCTTGCTCAAATTCATGTTCATCAAGTCAGTAATGCCATCCAACCGTCTCATCCTCTGTCATCCCTTTCTTCTCCTGCCTTCAATCCTTGCTAACATCAGGGTCTTTTCTAATTAATTGGCTCTTTGTATCAGGTGGCCAAAGTATTGTAGCTTCAGCCTCAGCATTAGTCCTTTCAATGAACATTCAAGGTAGATTTCCTTTAGGATTGACTGGTTTGATCTCCTTGCAGTCCAGAAACTCTCAGGGGTCTTCTCCAGCACCACAGTTTGTAAACATCAATTCTTCAGTGCTCAGTCTTGTTTATGGTCCAACTCTCACATTCGTACATGACTACTGGAAAAACTGTAGCTTTGATTGCTATGTAGTTGAATTGTTTTAACTTAAGCCCTTGTACATAAATATATTGTAGAAAATAAAGAAACAGGGGCTGTAAGGTAAAAGTATTTCACCTTATCTGAGCACTCTTCATATCATGGCACAAAACAAAGGCTGGTCTATTAACTTCAGTAGGGGTCTCCTCAACAAATATTTCCTTTCAGAACAAAAATTAAAACTTTTGCTTTTCATTTGACATAGTCCATCATTCTTTCAAGCTTAATGTTCTGTACCAAAGACGATACTTAGGGCTTTCCTGAAGATCTTCTGAATAATGTGAGAATTGAAGTGGATCGGTCTTTCTCCTAGGAAAGCTCTTCCAGTTCATTTCATTGAGTCAGTTTTTATTGACCTAATTCTCACTAGGATCTTACTTATTAACTCTAAGCCTTCTAGAAAGTGAAGTCGCTCATTCGTGTCCGACTCTTTGCGAACCCATGGACTGTAGCCTATTGGGCTCCTCTGTCCATGGGATTTTCCAGGCAAGAGTACTGGAGTGGATTGCCATTTCCTTCTCCAGGGGATTTTCCCAACCCAGGAATTGAACCCAGGTCTCCAGCATTGCAGGCAGACGCTTAACCGTCTGAGCCACCAGGGAAGCCCTTAGCCCTCTAAGGGGAGGTTATAAATACCTAGAAGCTATGTTTAAGCCTTGAAAGTGAAAGTGAAGTCGCTCAGTCGTGTCCAACTCTTTGAGACCCCATGGACTGTAGCCCACCAGGCTCCTACATCCATGGGATTCGCCTGGTAAGAGTACTGGAGTGGGTTGCCGTTTCCTTCTCCAGGGGATCTTCCTGACCCAGGGATCCAACCGGGTCTCCTGCATTGTAGGCAGACACTTTACCATCCAAGCCAGCAGGGAAATCCTGTTTAAGCCTTAGCTATAATTTAATTATACATATATCAGATACTAATGTTACTGTTATTGTGGGATGGAACTTACACTTGCTAAATATGCTTGCTATCATATCAGACAATATTTTTACAGAATTGTATTTAAACACATCATGTCTGAGATTGTTATTACATATTTTAAGGCAAATCAATGTTATGCAGTAGGAAGAGCATGGGCTTTGGAAATAAACAACCCTGGTCTGGAGTCTCAGCTCTATCACATAATGGTTCTGTGGTCTTAAGAAAGTTACTTATCCTCCCAGGTTTAATTTTCCTTATTGATATAACCATGGCACCAGAGGCTCATTCCTCAGCCTCCTGTCCATACAAACATACTCACTTAAACAAAAACAGAAAAATAAGCAAAGAAGTATTAAAGCATAAGATACACTCTACTTTTATTGATTTTCCTTTTCAATTTGTCCTTGAATTTTGAAAAAATTTATTTTGTTTCTAAATGTAATGTGAGAGAGGCCTTTTAAATGTCCATGTCACTATTCATTCACAAACTAAAATTTTAGTGTACTTATTAGAACCCAGTTAAGAATATAAAGGAATTTACATCATGGTGCTCAATGTGTGTGAGCAGTTTAAGCCTATGAATAGTCAGACATTTCAATATAATGTCTTAAATAATGTTATTAAATATATTATTGCCATCATACTGTTGGCTGGAAAATAAACCTAGTCGTATGATTGAAATGCAACTATTCAAAGATTAAAACTGATTGCTTTTTTTCCCAGGTGCAATTTGGAAACAGAGTTAACTGCCAAATGCCAGAAAGTACAAACTGTTGTTATACAGTTTAAAAGATTTTTTTTTTTTGCCATCAATATAGAACATTTCATTTGAATAAAAAGTTGGTGGGACTTTCCTGGTGGTCCAGGGGTTAAATTTCACCTTCCATTGCAGGCAGTGCAGCTTTGGTCCCTGGTTGGGGAGATAAGATTCCATGTGCATTGTGGCCGAAAAAACAAAATATAAAACAGAAACAATATAGTAACAAATTCAATAAATGCTTTAACATGGTCCACATGAGAAAATCTTTTCAAAATCTGGTAATGGAAAATAAAATTAACACAGAATTTTATTCTCAAAATTTATAAAAACTTCTAGTATTTCTTTTGTTCTTGTCCTTCTTGCTGTTTAGGCTGTCCATTTGAGTGCCTGGTTTGCTATAAGTGCTTCTCATATACTACTAACAAAAAGCTTAAAGGCTGTTGATTTCTCTGCAGTTTAGACTTATGAATGTGAGGCGGTATAAAGCTTTAATTTAAAGACAGTGCACAAATTTGAACTTCTTGTCTTAAGCCTGCAAAATAGAAAACTAATATTAAACTGAATCACAGTTGGATCTTTAAAGGATTGTTGTTTTGGTAGATGGGTTCCTTACAGAATACAAAACCAAATAAGGTATTTTAAACTTTAACAAAACAATTGTTTGATATAATCTTCAACTAGAAGGGAGTATCTAAATAAATGCCTGTAATCAAAAAGATCTCAGCTTTTGTCCTCCATTAAATAACGTGTAAAGCAACACAATCATCTCCAGAGAGTCATTTGGTTTAATGCAGGAAATTATTATTAGTTAAGCTAAAATGGTAGAGGAGAAACTGAAGGAAATAACATTTAAATGAGTGATATAATAAAGCATTAAAAAAATAATTGTACTATATCTTCATAGGTGTTTCCAGATAATAATGCCTTATAATTTTCAAATGTTTTAAAACAAATACATCAATCACTTTTCAGTGCAACATGCAGCTACCTTCTAGAATTTAGAAGAATTTTATATGTATAAAGCAACTCCATGTAACAATTAGAAGCAATAAAAGAATGCCATAGGCAATCAGAACACACTAATGTACTATTGTTGTACACAAGCCAATCCAACATCATTTTCTTTCATCTTTGGAAATACTGCCGTTGAAATGCTTACCATTCAACTGCAGATTTATTCATTCTAAACACATCAATTTTAAAGACTATATCATATTTAAAATGTTTTATCAAGATTCAAATTTTCAAATGTAAATTCTTCAAATTTTATTTATCTGTCTTTAAACTCAGAATCTTGAATTGGGTCTTATTTTAACTAGTTAAAATGTCCTCATTTCCAAAAAGTGTTCAGATTTAGCTGGACAAAGCATGGGTGGGGAAACATGAAAAGTTCCATTAGATTAAATAATTCATTTCAGGTTTATAAAGCTTAAACTTTCTTTAAAAAATAATCACCACACATATGTTGAATGTGCATCTGGATTTGTGTGATTTTCTTTGAAACTGATGAGCTAGGTTAGTGATAGCAGTTTAAGAAAATATAATGTGTTTGCATACATGAAATTGCTTTATGTATTATATGGGGATGAATAGACTTTGAATTAATTCTTAAATTGATAACATCAAGATCTCTAATCAAACTCTCCAACTTCTACTGGCTTACACTTGATTTGCTTTAATATGGTCTGTGAAAAAAAAAGAAAAACTATTGTGACTCCATTTAGAGCTGCCTGGCAACAGACAGGAAGGAAGGATTTCGAATTACTATTTTTCATTACTGGAAGGTCCCTTGGGACTACACTGGAAAGAATTCTGTCTACCCCAGATAAAAGTCTCCTAGTAGTTGTGCTCAGCAGCCCAGAATCATCGTATTGCAGCTATTGAATAGTTCCATACCATACGTTTCAAAGGATGGAAGATATATGTTACATTCCAAATAACGGTGATGAAGAGCATTAATATGCTGATGATCGAAAGTGGGAAATATAAGAGATTAAATTATGTGGGATGAACAGTACCTTAGAGTGGAAAAAACTACATAAGCATCAGATGTGTTTGCTCTAGCCATATTGTCTGTTCAACACTAGATTGTACAATTTCTCTTCACTATTAAACCAACCTTTGGATTCATAGGGCACATAAGCACATATAAGAGAGACAGTGATAGAGGCTAGTTAGCTTCTTTTTTTGGCTCAGGGTTAGTATATGCTCTATCCTGAGAAGTCATATTCAAAATTGATCTAAAGTAAGATTAACTAGAACCTAATTAACTTCTGTGGTTACCACTACAATTTAAAAAAAAAATAATAAAACAAGATTCTGAATATAGTATCTTTAAAATAAGGAAATAAGGGGGGAAAGTGTATTTTTTTTCATCTTGAGGGAGGGCCCTCCTCTTATAAGATAAAGCAACCAGAATATGCTCATTCTTGAAGTGGCTAAATAAGATATGACATATGTTATCCACATGCACTTAACATGGAGTATAGTTTGTCAAAAAATGATGACATAGTTCTAGGGTAAGAGTAAGACCTTTAGAGACCCAAAGCATTAAAAATAAAATTGTTCCCCATTTCCATCTCTGATATGTAATTAGAAATGAGTTTAAGGAAGTCCCATGGTGACTACCTAGATGATATGAAATTATTTTTAAGAAGTGTTTTGATGACTGTTTTGTTGGTGCCTTTAGCATATGTATCTGCCTTTTAGATAATTCAGTATTTGATTCTTAATATTACAGCTTAGTAGACTATGACCAAGCCAGCTGTCCAGGTTAAGGGATAGAGTGAAAGTGTGGGAATAGAAATATTTTCCATTGGGTGTGCATGAATGCCTCTCTGATAAGCTGAGAGTTAAATGAAGTGAGAGAGTTAGCCAGGTGGGTAACTCAGGAAGGGTTTCCTAAGCCTCAGTTCAGTTCAGCTCAGTTGCTCATTCTTATCCAACTCTTTGAGACCCCATGAATTGCAGCACGCCAAGCCTCCCTGTCCATCACCAACTCCCGGAGTTCACTCAGACTCATGTTCATCGAGTCAGTGATGCCATCCAGCCATCTCATCCTCTGTCGTTCCCTTCTCCTCCTGCCCCCAATCCTCTCAGCATCAGAGTCTTTTTCAATGAGTCAACTCTTCGCATGAGGTAGCCAAAGTACTGGAGCTTCAACTTTAGCATCATTCCTTCCAAAGAAATCCCAGGGCTGATCTCCTTCAGAATGGACTGGTTAGATATCCTTGCAGTCCAAGGGACTCTCAAGAGTCTTCTCCAACACCACAGTTCAAAAGCATCAATTCTTCAGTGTTCAGCTCTCTTTACAGTCCAACTCTCACATCCATACATGACTACTTGAAAAACCATAGCCTTGACTAGACGGACCTTAGTCGGCAAAGTAATGTCTCTGCTTTTGAATATGCTATCTAGGTTGGTCATAACTTTCCTTCCAAGTGGTAAGCGTCTTTTAATTTCATGGCTGCAATCACCATCTGCAGTGATTTTGGAGCTCAAAAAATAAAGTCTGACACTGTTTCCACTGTTTCCCCATCTATTCGCCATGAAGTGATGGGACCAGATGCCATGATCTTCGTTTTCTGAATTAGAGCTTTAAGCCAACTTTTTCACTCGCCTCTTTCACTTTTATCAAGAAGCTTTTTAGTTCCTCTTCACTTTCTGTCATAAGGGTGGTGTCATCTGCATATCATTCTTAGGGAACAGCAATTGTAAAAGTTTTAAAATGGAGCCTATTTGAGATGATTCAGAATTGCAAGTGGTGAGAGTGAGCAAGGAGAATGAGGGAGGAAATTTCAGGTAAGAAAAGCAATATGAAAAAAGCCTAGAGGTAACAGATGGCTCTCTGGTATCAGACTTAGTTTACTTCTAAAGCCAGACAGCCACCTTTAAATGCCACTCAGACTCTTCAGTCTGTAGCTAAACCCATGTCCAGTATTATCTGTATATATGTAATTTTTGGATCTCTCTGAAAGTCACTGGGTAGATTGGGAACAACAGATAACCCAGATGGCTAACATAAGTAGCATAAGGTTTACATGAAAGAAAAAAATGGACAAAAGCTAGCATTCTGAAAACAAAAAGGCAAGTTGAAAAAAGATGCTCTTGCTTTTTATGTACATGGCAACAAATGCTGTGCTATCAATTCAGAAAACTCACAATATAATTGTAATTATGCATAAGGTATACAGAAATTGATGGATTCTATTAAAATACAGAAACTTGGAGAGTAGCACACAAAGGAGACTAATCAACAGTAAAATCCATTGACAACACTGATATAGAACACATTTTTATTATCTCACAATGTTGTTTGAATGCAAGGACATATGGACATGATCAGAAGCCATAAGTCCAGAAAATAAGATTGAATGTATTAAATATTAGCAGAATAAAATATTAGCAGAATCTATGGTCATAGCATAGCCATAGCGGAGTAGTGAATTTACCATTTTAAAGCATTATCAGATAATCAGTTTGCCCAATTTTTGTCTTCACTTAATTGAGGACCGGATGGATCAAACTGACTAATTGCTCAGATTTAGAAGGTGCTATATAACATTATGTTAACATTAATCATGCCAAGTTCAAACAACTGGTGAAAACTGGTCAATGGAGTGGTTTTAAAAAGTCAAATTGATTGACATTGTGAAGTCATAACCTAAATACCATCTTCCTCAATAGCTAATATGTTTCAATAAAAAACATATTCACTTATGCAGATAAAAGCATGTAGCTTTTGTTTTCCTTCTTGTATCAAGAATTTAGCATTTTCCTATAAAACCATCTTAAATTCTCATATAATGCTTTATACTTTTCCAACACTTTTATATGTATTTACCTTTCCAATGAGATCTGTGACCTTCCTATTTAAATGAAAGCCCTATTCCCCTTGTCTTACTCTGCCTTGATTCCACACCTAGAGTCCCCTAACCGTGCTTTATTTTTCTCCATTACACTTATAACTTTCTACTATAGTATAGCAATTACATATTTAATCTTTATTTTCTTCCTCCTCCATTTAATAGGTAAGCTCAATGGCACCATGGCTAGGTGAGTTGTCAGATGTCACAGGGAAAATTAGTGACAGTAAGAGCAAACTAAAGCATAGCATCCTGATTCCAAAACCTATATTTCTCCTAGAGAATCCAATGTCTATTTTGGCAATCATTCTCAATCTCGATACACATTGGAATCACCTCTGATGCTCTAAAAAATTATAATGTCTAGAAACTCCCCAAGAAAGCCTGATGCAGATAGTATGTCAGCATTTTTATTTCATTCTCCTGCCTTAATACATTCCGTTTTTCAAACAAACATTTCAACAATATGGTGGATGGTATCAGATGGGCCTGGATTCAAATCCTACTATCTGTTTTATCTTATGAAGTTACTCAGCCTGTCAATCTGTTTCCTCAGCTCTCAAATAGGGATAAGAATGCCAAATTTTCAGGGAAATGCAAAATCAAATGAGATAACGGATATGAAGGAGTCTGACAAATATTGTACATTCTCTATTGTGCCAATCTCTACAATTTATATTTAAAATATTGTAGACAAGTATCCACTCCTCCCTTTCTCTATGTTTTCTATGTCATACCTTTTTTTTCTGTAATTCCTCCTTTTTTGTGTCTATTTTTTTCAAATGTGCTATTTTAATTCCCTTCTCATTTCTTTTACTGTATATTAAAATTTTTCCTTACTGGATACTTTAAATTATTAAGTATTTATACATTGCATTATATCTATCTATAATTTGAATTAATAGCAATTTAATATACACAAAATTTGCTCATATATAGCTCCATCCCTCCCTTTTTATGTTTTTATAATCACAAAGTATTTTATTCCTCTTGTGTCCATTAAAATAGATTAATACTTGTCTCTATGCATTTGTCTCTTAATTTATATGTAAGAAAGAGGAGTTATAATCCCAAAATATTATAATAGTTTTTCATATTTGCCTATATGAGTATTCTTTTCTTTTTCATATGGCTCCAAGTTACTGTCTAGTTCCATTTCATTTCAGCCAGAAGGACTCCCTATAGCATTTCTTATAGGGTAGGTCTACTAATGGCAAGCTCACTTGGCTTTGGTTTCTCCTTTATTTTTGAAGAACGGTTTGTGTATACAGACTTGTTTTTTATTGTTATTGTTGTTGTTGTTGCTGCTGCTGCTGCTGTTTTTTTTTTTTTTATTCAACATTTTAAGTACATTGTCTCATTGCCTTCCGACCCCATAGTTTCTGGTGATAAATTAGCTCTTAATCTAATTAAGGATTATTGGTATAATAATAATTATCAAAATTATTATTTGAGTTTCTTCTTTTTTGCTGCCTAAAAGATTCTCTTTGTCTTTCAAAAATTTGGTTTTAATGTGTGTTGGTGTGGTTTTCTTTAAAGTTTTCCTAGTTGAATTTCATTGGATGTGTAGGTTCATGTCTTCCATCAGATTGTGATATTTTGACTACTGTATCTTTAAATATTTTTCTTTTTTTTTTTTTGTCTTTCTCCTCTTCTTCTGAGACTCTAATGGTTTATATATGGATATGCCTAATGGTGTCTTACAAGTCTTATAGGCTCTATTTATTTTTTTATCCTTTTATCTTTCTACTCAGGCTGAAAAATTTCAATTGACTTATTAAGTTTGCTGATTTTTTCTTCTGCTTGGTCAAATCTGATGTTGAATCCCTTTAATATATTATTTCCATTTGTTATTTGCCATTTTAATTATCTATTTAATTGAAGGATAATTTCTTTACAGAATTTTGTGGGTTTTTTGTCAAACATCAACAAGAGTCAGCCACAGGTATACCCATGTCCCCTGCCTCCTGAACATCCCTACCATCTCCTGCCTCATCCCACACTTCTAGATTGTCACAGAACCCCTGTTTCAGTTCCCTGAGTCATACAGCAAATTCCCATTGGTTATCTATTTTACATATGGTATTATAAGTTTCCAATCAGACTTAGAGAACAGACCTTTACTATATATTTTTAAATTATTTTACTTTTCAACTCTAGAATTTCTATTTGGTTCCTTAATATCATTTCTATTTCTTTATTGATATTCTCCATTTAGTAAAATATTTTTCTCCTTTTTATTTTTTGCTGTGTATCTATTTCTTCCTTTAGCTATTTGAATGTTTTTATAACAATTGATTTAGTGTCTTTGTGTCCTGATAAAAAGAGCCAACTCATTGGAAAAGACCCTGATGATGGGAAAGATTAAGGGCAGGAGGAGAAGTGGGTGACAGAGGAGGAGATGGTTGAATGGCATTATCAACTCCTTGGACATGAATTTGAGCAAACTTCAGGAGATAGTCAAGGACAGGGAAACCTGGTGTGCTGCGTCCATGGGATCACAACGAGTCCAACATGATTTAGCAACTGAACAACAATAATATCTTTGTATAGCAGTTTCAACATATGGACTTCCTCAAGGACAGTCTCTGTTAATATATTTCTGCCTATAAATGGACCAATTATTTTTCATGTTTCAAAAATTTTTATTAAAAGTGACCATTTTGAATACTATAATGTAGAAACTCTAGAAATTAAATTCTCCCCTTTCTCCTGGGCTGTTATGTGCTGTTTTGTGATTTTTTGATGTCTGTTTGTTTGGTGAATCTTCTGCATTAATCTTGTAAAATCTGTAATCTTTATTGAATGTGTTCACTGAAGAATCTGTTCCATTAGTTTAATGTCAGCTAGTGATTTGACTGATAACTTTATAGTCCTATAAGAGAGAAAGAAAAAAAAGAAAGAAAGAGGGAAAAGGAAGAAAGGAGGGAGGGAGAAAAAGAGGGAGGGAGGAAGGAATGAAGAAAGAAGAGAAGGAAAGAAAATAATGATAACAAAAAGAAAAGGAAAGTTAAAAATAGAAACTTCCTAGTGTTGGATCTGTATTGGAGAATTCCTTAAGGCTTAACCAGACAGTTAGCCAGAGAGTTTACAACTCTGCCTTAACCATGACTTCTTGCTTGCATGGTAAGGTAAGTCAGAGCTGAGTGCTTACTGTCTTCTTAGGTGTTTTGGAGGATGTTCCTGTCACTGGCCATGCCTTTGTCCATCTTCATTCCCTAGGATATGCAGATATTTTTCAAAGCCCTTATTCCTGGAATCATGTTTATCTCCACCTTGTTTCCTCCCAAGCTTTTTGGTCTGTTTTCTATTTTGACTGTTGTTCTTTGCCCTTATCAACGGTGGCTAATAAATTTACTTTAATGCTGCTCAGAATGCTGCCTCAGCTCGGGTAAGGTTTCGTGGCAGGAAAAATTAATGTAAGCCCTTAGACCCATCTCTTGGAGAGCCACTGAAGTAAAGTGAAGTTGCTCAGTTGTGTCCGACTCTTTGCGATCCCATGGACTGTAGCCTACCAGCCTCCTCCATCCACGGAATTTTCCAGGCAAGAGTACTGGAGTGGGTTGTCATTTCCTTCTGCAGGGGATCTTCCCAACCCAGGGATCGAACCCAGATCTTCCACATTGCAAGCAGATGCTTTACCATCTGAGCTACCAGAGAAGCCCCTAGAGAACCACCACCACTGCTGCTGTGGTTGGACACTTCAGTCGTGTCCAACTCTGTGCGACCCCATAGATGGCAGCCCACTAGGCTCCCCCATCACTGGGATTTTCCAGACAAGAACACTGGAGCCACTAGACAGATCAAAACATGGAAACAGAATTCTTTGAGAATAAGTTCTGTGTGACTTCCTCTGATACCAGTAATCTGCAACAGGAATATAGGTAGTTATCTTTAAAACAGAGTACAGAATGGGAAATGTTAACAGGGTAAGTGATGTATGGCAAAACCGATACAATATTGTAAAGTAATTAGCCTCCAATTAAAATAAATATATAAAAAATAAATATATATATATATTTTTTAAAAATATCACAGAGTTCTCACTTGAAATCATCACTTTATTTTTCTTCATTGAGTACTTCCCTGGTTGTTGTAAGTTTTTTTAAATTAAGTTTCCAAGTTCTGAGTAACTGGATTCTGACAATTTTCCAGCTTATTCTTATTATTATGAAGGGATAGACTTTTGGATTTTCCTACTCTGCAATTTTCAGTAACTTCATTTGATAAGAATCACTTTTAATCTATAGATCTGTTTGAATAGAATTTCCATTTTTACAATGTGAGCCTCTAAATAAGGAATGTGAATTTTCTCTCATTTCACTGAGACCATCTTTAATTTCTCTTAGCAACGTTTTGTAACTCTCACCTAATAAATCAGTTCTTTCGTTAAGATTATGTCTAAGTATTTTTTCTTTTCCATTATATTTTGAATGAAATTATTTTCCTATTTTTATTTTCAGATAGTTTATTGCTAGAATATAGAAATACTTTTGATTTTTATACTTGTATCCTGAAAATTTTCTAAATTTATTTTTAGTCCTAATTGTATGTGTACATGAGAGTGTATTTTTTAAGGATTTTTTAAAATATGAAGAATCATACCAATGAATACTGCTTTTTCTTTCTAACTTTCATACTTTTTTATTTCCCTTTCTGTTTCTTTTCTGTCCTTTTTTTGATTGGAATAAGTAAAATCACCATTATAATGTTGAATAGAGGCGACAGAAAGAGACATTTTTGTCATCTTTATTTTGTTATCAACCTTAGGCAGTATGCAATCAGTCTTTCACCATTAAGCATGATGTTGGTTGTACGTTTTTAACAGATGCTTTTTCTTGTGTTAACCAACTTCCCTTCATTTTCTAGTTAGTTGAGGTTTTTATTATGATTTAGTGTCAGATTTTGTCAAATGTTTTTTTCTCTTTATTGAGAAAATATTGTGGTTTTGTCCTATTTTATTAAAAAATATATATTACATTGTTTTTCTGAGGTTAAAATAGTGTCATATTCCAGGGATTGCTGGTCATTCTATGTATTTTTTTTTTTGATCTTGTGGATTCAGCTTTATAGTATTTTGTTTAGAATTTGTGTCTGTGTTTTACTACTTGTTTTCTATATGTTTTACATCCTTTTGTTGCTATGTTTTCTCTTTAACTGGCTTCCATTTTGTTGCATAAATTTGTTGTTGTTGTTGTGTTACTTTAGTTCCAATTTAATATTCTATTTGTTTCCTTTTAATATTTTTTCAGTTGTTTTTCCTAATGGTTACTATAGGGTGTACATCTTAGTTGGCCTAGGTTGTCATAACAGAATACCATAATGAGTGGCTTAAACAACAGAAACCTACTTTCTCATAGTTCTGGAGTATGGAAGTCTGAAACCAAGATGCCTGCCTATCTGGGTTCTGGGGAGGGCATTCTTCCTGGCTTGCATACCGTCATTTTCCTTTTTAAATTTTTTTTTTCATTTTACTTCATTTTACACTGTGTTCACATGGTCTTTCCTCAGTGTGTGTACATGGCGACAGAGTCAAATATCTCTCCCATCTTCTTTAAAAGCAACTAATCTTATTGGAGTAGCACCTTACTCTTATAATCTCATTTTACTTCAGTCATTACAAAAATTACTTCCCTATCTCCAAATATAGTCATATTGGTGGTTAGGGCTTTATCACAGGAATTTGAAGGGGGTACAGTTTAGGACATAGTGGTTTGCAATATTCCTTTATACTTATTACAATTTACTTAAGATTGATGCTAACTTAATTTCAGTAAATGTATATAATTTTCTCCAATGTAACTCTATATTCACCACACTCCTCTGTATTATTGTCATATATATGTTTATATATTATAAAGCCAATGATTTAGTTTTATAGTTATTGCCTCATACAATTGTCATTACAAGTAATTATGATAAGAAAAAGTAAATAATGCATTCATACTCTTTTATATTTACACAGTTAACTTTACCAGTGCTTTTTATATCTTTGTGTCATGCTATTTCTTTTTATCTTGAAGGACTTCCTTTATTATATTTCACAAAGCATATCTGGTAGGTACAAATTCTCTCAGTCTGTATTTATGCAGGAATGCCTTTTTTGAATCTTCATTTTAGAAAGAAATTTTTGCTGGATATAGAATAGTTGTCAGGCAATATTTTTCTTCCTGTACATTGACTGTGTCAACTCATTGCTTCTGGCCTCCAATTGTTCCTGGTTATAAGTAATCTGTAATCTTACCTTGGTATGTAATAAGTTTTTTCTCTTGCCCTATTAAGAGTTTGCCTGTGTCATTGTCTTTCTTTTCTCTTTTCTTTTTTTTTTTTTTGAGGGCGGGGGCATGCATCAGGTAGGATCTTAGTTCCCTGATCAGGAATCAAACCTGCATCCACTGCAGTGGAAGCATAGAGTCTTAACCACTGGACTGTGAAGGTAGTCCCTATGCCTTTTTTTTAAAATTAATTTTTATTGGAGTATAGTTGTTTTATGAAGTCCTAGTGTCCTTGTCTTTCAACCCCTATTTACATATCTCTAGGCATGAGTCTATTTATGCTTATATTATCTTGATTCAGTTGAGTTTCTTGGATGTGTAGATATTTTTTCTCAAATTTGTAAATGTTTTGGTTATTTTATTCAACTATTACTTCTGTCGTTCTTCTCATTCTAAGAATTTCATTATGCACATGATGGTATGGTTTCCACATCTCGACCAATCCTCATAGGCTACAAACAGGAATCCTATCCTCTCTCTGCAGTTTTCATCCTTGGCTTCACACTGGGATCACCCTGGAGCCCTTTGAACCACTAGGGATTGATTGAGACCGTCCTCAGATGTGTTGGTTTGACTGGCTGGGATGCCTGGGCATCACGATTGCTTCTAATTCCCCAAATGACTCCAGTGGATGGCCAAAGTTAGGTGCAACTGTTGTAGTCCCCCATATAATACCCCAAAGCCCTATCCCTGCCTGGAGGCCCTGTCCTCACCCACACAGAATCCCCAGCCCTCGCCCCTGTAGCAAACTCTGCCCTCAACCTGACCCTCACCTCTTTGGTCCTCCACCCAGCAGTGTGTTGATCCTCACTTGCTCTCTCCCCCAGATTGCTGGCAAAAGGGCAGGGACCCAGTGTACCAACTGCCAGACAACCACCACCGCACTGTGGCAGAAAAACGCCAGTGGGGACCCCGTGTGCAATGCCTGCGGCCTCTGCTACAAGCTACACCAGGTACCCCGGGGCCCTTGGAGCTTCCTTCCTATCCTTCCTCCCACTTCCCTTCCTTGCCCTCCTCCCTTCTCCATTAGTTATCTTCTTCCTTCTTCCTCCACCCGCCCTCCTCTATCCCCCTTTACCCCCCACCCCTCCTTCCCTCCAGCTCTCCTCCCTCTACTGCCTCCCTCCTGCCCCCTCCTCCTTTGGCCATCAGCTAATCTCCACTCCTCTGCCCCAGACCAGGGGAGTCACCCATCAACCTGAGAGGCTTTCCCAAGCTCAGGGCCTCACAACCTCAGGACTCCTGAGGACAGACAACACCAGCGCTGCATCAAGGGCACGCTCCCTACTCCTCAAACAAGTTCCCTGTCCTTAAGAAGTGGGATGAAGAGGGCATCCCTGGAGGAGTCCCAGAGGCAGGATGTGGAGTTGAGAAGCACCCATGGACTCCCTCTGGGCAGATGAACCGACCACTGACCCTGAGGAAGGATGGTACCGAGACTTGAAAGCGCAAGGCACCTGGGAAAAGGAAAAGGAAATGGGCATCGAGCTGAGGAGCTAGAAGAGCCACAGAAGGAATATCTGGCAGCTTCCTGGTGGAGACTGGGGGCAGCAGTAGCGGGAAGTGTGGAGTGGTGACCTCAGGCTTGACACTGGGGCCGCCTGATACTGCCCATCTCTGCCAAAGCCTGGGAGCTGTGGAGCTGTCAGGGCTTGTTAACTGCATACATCGTGCCTTTCCCAGGACCCCTGTTGCGCTCACCCACAGGCTCCTTCCCCACAGGCCCTGTGCTTCCCACCACCAACAACATTGTGGTGGCCCCACTCAGCTCATGAGGGCACGGAGCATGGCCTCAGGGCAGGGTCTGGTGCTCCTTCCCCATTTCTAACCAGCAGTGTGTCCCACCCAACCTTCCGGGACCCAGAAAAACCTTGGGCTGGATCTTCAAAACTTCTGTACAATAAAACCACCATTGTCCTGAAAATGGAGGTGTGAGTCTATGTGGGACTGGGGTGTGTGTGTTTACCTGTGTCCAAGTCAAGGCTCTGTTCATCCTTCTGTATTTTCTATTCTTTATATGAGATATTCCTTATTGCTTTATCATCAACTCCAGTGATTCTTTCCACTGTTCAGCTCAAATATGCTATTGAGCCATTCAAGTGAATTTCTCACTTCAGTTATAGTACTATTCAAATACAAAATTTGCATTTCGTATTTTTTAAGTAAATTTTGTTTTTATAGTAATATCCTTTATTGAGCCATTGTCAACACAGGTTCCCTTAATTTTTAAAGGATCAGTTCAGTTCAGTTCAGTCACTCAGTCGTGTCTGACTCTTTGTGACCCCATGAATCGCAGCATGCCAGTCCTCCCTATCCATCACCAATTCCCGGAGTTCACTCAGACTCACATCCATTGAATCCGTGATGCCATCCAGCCATCTCATCTTCTGTCGTCCCCTTCTTCTTCTGCCCCCAATCCCTTCCAGCATCAGAGTCTTTTCCAATGAGTCAACTCTTCACATGAGGTGGCCAAAGTACTGGAGTTTCAACTTTAGCATCAGTCCTTCCAAAGAAATCCCAGGGTTGATCTCCTTCAGAATGGACTGGTTGGATCTCCTTGCAATCCAAAGGACTCTCAAGAGTCTTCTCCAACACCACAGTTCAAACGCATCAATTCTTCAGCACTCAGCCTTCTTCACAGTCCAAATCTCACATCCATACGTGACTACTGGAAAAACCATAGCCTTGATTAGACGGACCTTAGTCGGCAAAGTAATGTCTCTGCTTTTGAATATACTCTCTAGGTTGGTCATAACTTTCCTTCCAAGGAGTAGCGTCTTTTAATTTCATGGTTGCAGTCACCATCTGCAAAGATTATGGAGCCCCCCAAAATAAAGTCTGACACTGTTTCCACCGTTTCCCCATCTATTTCCCATGAAGTGATGTGACCAGATGCCATGATCTTTATTTTTTGAATGTTGAACTTTAAGCCTACGTTTTCACTCTCCTCTTTCACTTTCATCAAGAGGCTTTTTAGTTCCTCTTCACCTTCTGCCATAAGGGTGGTGTCATCTGCATATCTGAGGTTATTGATATTTCTCCCAGCAATCTTGATTCCAGCTTGTGTTTCTTCCAGTCCAGTGTTTCTCATGATGTACTCTGCATAGAAGTTAAATAAGCAGGGTGACAATATACTGCCTTGACATACTCCTTTTCCTATTTGGAACGAGTCTGTTCCATGTCCAGTTCTAACTGTTGTTTCCTGATCTGCATACAGATATCTCAAGAGGAAGGTCAGGTGGTGTGGTATTCCCATCTATTTCAGAATTTTCCACAGTTTATTGTGATCCACACACTCAAAGGCTTTGGCATAGTCAATAAAGCAGAAATAGATGTTTTTCTGGAACTCTCTTGCTTTTTCCATGATCCAGCAGATGTTGGCAATTTGATCTCTGGTTCCTCTGCCTTTTCTAAAACCAGCTTGAAAATCAGAGAGTTCACAGTTCACGTATTGCTGAAGCCTGGCTTGGAGAATTTGGAGCATTACTTTACTAACATGTGAGATGAGTGCAATTGTGTGGTAGTTTGAGCATTCTTTGGGATTGGAATGAAAACTGACCTTTTCCAGTCCTGTGGCCACTGCTGAGTTTTCCAATTTTGCTGGCATATTGAGTGCAGCACTTTCACAGCATCATCTTTTAGGATTTGAAACAGCTCCACTGGAATTTCATTACCTCCACTAACTTTGTTCATAGTGATGTTTTCTAATGCCCACTTGACTTCACATTCCAGGATGTCTGGCTGTAATTGAGTGATCACACCATCGTGATTATCTGGGTCGTGAAGATCTTTTTTGTACAGTTCTTCGGTGTATTCTTGCCACCTCTTCTTAATATCTTCTGCTTCTGTTAGGTCCATACCATTTCTGTCCTTTATCGAGCCCATCTTTGCATGAAATGTTCCCTTGGTATCTCTAATTTTCTTGAAGAGATCTCTAGTCTTTCCTATTCTGTTGTTTTCCTCTATTTCTTTGCATTGATCATTGAAGAAGGCTTTCTTATCTCTTCTTGCTATTCTTTGAAATTCTGCATTCAAATGCTTATATCTTTCCTTTTCTCCTTTGCTTTTCACCTTTCTTCTTTTCACAGTTGTTTTCAAGGCCTCCCCAGACAGCCATTTTGCTTTTTTGCATTTCTTTTCCATGGGGATGGTCTTGATCCCTGTCTCCTGTACAATGTAACGATCCTCATTCCATAGTTCATCAGACCTTCTATCTATCAGATCTAGGCCCTTAAATCTATTTCTCACTTCCACTGTATAATCATAAGAGTATTGATTTAGGTCATACCTGAATGGTCTAGTGGTTTTCCCTACTTTCTTCAAGTCTGAATTTGGTAATAAGGAGTTCATGATCTGAGCCACAGTCAGCTCCTGGTCTTGTTTTTGCTGACTGTATAGAGTTTCTGCATCTTTGGCTGCAAAGAATATAATCAATCTGATTTTGGTGTTGACCATCTGGTGATGTCCATGTGTAGAGTCTTCTCTTGCATTGTTGGAAGAGTGTGTTTGCTATGACCAGTGCATTTTCTTGGCAAAACTCTATTAGTTTTGCCGTGCTTCATTCCGCATTCCAAGGCCAAATTTGCCTGTTACTCCAGGTGTTTCTTGACTTCCTACTTTTGCATTCCAGTCCCCTATAATGAAAAGCACATCTTTTTTGGGTGTTAGTTCTGAAAGGTCTTGTAGGTCTTCATAGAACCGTTCAACTTCAGCTTCTTCAGCATTACTGGTTGGGGCATAGACTTGGATTACCATGATATTGAATGGTTTGCCTTGGAAACGAACAGAGATCATTCTGTCGTTGTAGAGATTGCATCCAAGTACTGCATTTCAGACTCTTTTGTTGACCATGATGACTACTCCATTTCTTCTGAGGGATTCCTGCCCACAGTATAATGGTCATCTGAGTTAAATTCACCCATTCCAGTCCATTTTAGTTCACTGATTCCTAGAAAGTCGATGCTCACTCTTGCTATTTCTTGTTTGACCACTTCCAATTTGCCTTGATTTTAAAGCATAGTTTTCTTTATTTCTTTGAATACATTTGTAATATATGCTTTGAAGTTTCCTCTACTAAGCTCAACATCTGAACAACATTAGAGACAGTTTCTCTTGACTACTAACCACCTCCCTTGCCACTGCCACCAATTATGGTTCATATTTTCCTATTTATTTGAATTTCATATAAATTTTTGTTGAAAACTGATTATCTTAGAAATTTTAGCCTAGTTGTCTATGAATTTGGATCCCTTCTATGGACTTTTTGTTGTTACTAGTTTTTGTTTGCTCTATTTGGTTACTTGCTCAAGCTAATTCTGTAACGTTTGTATTCATTGATGTCTCTGTTCAGTTTTTTTATGGTGTGTTTTAATTTTTTTAATTTAATTTTATTTTGAATTGGGGGATAATTTCTTTACAATATTGTTATGGTTTCTGCCATACATCAACATGAATCAGCCATAGGCATACATATGTCCCCTCCCTCTTAAACGTTCCTCCCACTTCCTTTCCCAACCCACGCCTACAGGTTTTATCTTTTAAAAACTATTTTATTGCTTTTTTATAAAATATTGTTTTCATAGGATATTATCTCTGTGCCAGCATAACTTAATGGTAAATCAGTGATTGATCAAATTTTACGTTTTAGCTTTTTAAATTAATGAAATGTTCACTCTTTGCTAATATATCTGAGTGTTGATTGGGGTACACATTCTAATTTCAGTCCGTGAACAAGCCAGTACTTGTAAAGTCAGTTCTTTCTGGGTACACAAAGCTTCATTTTCAGCTTGGGATGAGAAGCCTTCCATGATTGTTTGTCAGCAAGATTACAGTTGGCTTTGACAATACCTCTGGGCATGAATTTTTATTCTCTTTGCTCTAAATCTAGAGAGCTGCCTTCCAGCATGAGACTGACTAGTCTTCATAGTCTACCTTGCACTCTTAGAGCTCTCAAAAAATGGATCTGGGGCTTGAAGATTGGTAGGGCCCCAGGTTAAAAGCCCATGTATTCCTATTGTCCTTATTAAGATTTAGTTGTTTTTCTTGAAGAAACTTTTTTTCAATATGCTATATATGTTTGGTCAATTTCCAGAGTCCTGAAATATGTGGTTTGATAAATTTGTCCAGTTCCATCACTGCTTTCTACTGAGCTCCTTACTTTGCCATTATACAGGTCAAGTAGCATATGTCTTCTTGTTCCATTTGAAGGACAAAATGATGAGTTATTATCAAATGGTTATTTCTACTTAGTGGACATGACTTGATTGAATAATTTGTCATAGTGGTTAAGAGTTAATATAGCAATTGATTTCTATATTCTCCATTTCTGCATATGAATGTCTAAAATTTCATTGTGGCTTCACACATTTCAGACCTTATAATGTTATACCCAAGGACATTTTTGGCAACAAGAATAACTTATAGGCCTTTATAAAAATATATCCTCTTTTCCAAGACTTTGTTTCTTTGCTTTTTTTTATAAAAAAATTTTTTTTGCTGTGTTGTTGTAGGCTTGGAGAAATATCTGACACTCTAAGAATATACAAATATGTATTTGAATCTAAAATATGCAAGGCTTTTTAAAAACTTCTGCCAAATTTTGCTACCTCAGTTCATAAAATGTTGAAGATAATAATTAAATAATAATGCTAATATAAAGCTAAAAGTGATCTTACTGTATTCATAGTCTACAAGCATTTTCTGCTAGTAAGTCTGTCCACGAAAAACTTTTAAAGAACCAATTAGAATCTTATAGCCTAGAAAACTTTCCACACTACAATGGATATAGTATGAAGGAAACCTGAAAATAAATCTGGAAACAAAGATTAAAAGAGTAGGCTTATTTAGGCTCTTCATGTATTGCTCCAGCATTTTTCCACATAGAAATAGCCTAGTTCTGCATTGCTGTATTGTTTTTAACATGAGAGTCCAGATTTATTATTTATTTCCTGTTGAGCTGGGTGTTTTTTGGAAGGACTGATTTTGAAGCTGAAACGCCAATACTTTGGCCACCTGATGCAAAGAGCTGACTCATTTGAAAAGATGCTGATGCTGGGAAAGATTGAGGGAGGGAAGAGAAGGGGACAACAGAGGATGAGATGGTTGGATGGCATCAGCGACTCAATGGACATGAGTTTCAGTGAACTGCAGGAGTTGGTGATAGACAGGGAAGCCTGGCGTGCTGCGGTTCATGGGGTTACAAACAGTCAGACACGACTGAGAAACTGAACTGAACTGAACTGAGCAGTGAACAAATTGCTCTAGAAACAACGGATCATTTTTTTGTAGGGGAAAATAGATTGCAGGAAGAAACTTTTAAAATAATAATTCTAAAAAGAAAAACACAACCAACCTGTTTGTATTGCCCACTATAACTGGTGAAGCCAAATCAAGAAAAAGTAATGAAGATTTTATTTCAAACTAATTAATGACAGACCATTTCTGGGCCCCTTAATTCTACTTTTTATTCTATATTATCTATGTGGCCATAACTTTCACTACTAGGTGCAATTTTTCTAATTGTGAGTGAATGACATTTTGAATTTTAGAATTACAGAGTTATCACTGTTATCCATTTAGTTAAGAGAGCTAACATATGTAAACATCTATGCCCTCCTCCACCATGGACAATTGTAAAGGAATCTTTTTCAAGGGAATGGTTAAAACAAGATTTCTACTTCCATTCCAAATGAATGCCTTTTAAGTATCAGTTCAGTTCAGTCGCTCAGTCGTGTCTGACTCTTTGCGACCCCATGAGTCACAGCACGCCAGGCCTCCCTGTACATCACCATCTCCCAGAGTTCACCCAGACGCACATCCATCGAGTCCGTGATGCCATCCAGCCATCTCATCTTCTGTCGTCCCCTTCTTCTTCTGCCCCCAATCCCTCCCAGCAACAGAGTCTTTTCCAATGAGTCAACTCTTCGCATGAGGTGGCCAAAGTACTGGAGTTTCAGCTTTAGCATCATTCCCTCCAAAGAAATTCCAGGGTTGATCTCCTTCAGAATGTACTGGTTGAATCTCCTTGCAGTCCAAGGGACTCTCAAGAGTCTTCTCCAACACCACAGTTCAAAAGCATCAATTCTTCGGCACTCGGCCTTCTTCACAGTCCAACTCTCACATCCATACATGACCACAGGAAAAACCATAGCCTTGACTAGACGGACCTTAGTCGGCAAAGAAATGTCTCTGCTTTTGAATAAGCTATCAAGGTTGATCATAGCTTTTCTTCCAAGGAGTCTTTTAATTTCATGGCTGCAGTCACCATCTGCAGTGATTCTGGAGCCCCCCCAAAAAATAAAGTCTGACACTGTTTCCACTGTTTCCCCATCTATTTCCCATGAAGTGATGTGACCAGATGCCATGATCTTCGTTTTCTGAATGTTGAGCTTTAGGCCAACTTTTTCACTCTCCTCTTTCACTTTCATCAAGAGGCTTTTTAGCTCCTCTTCACTTTCTGCCATAAGGGTGGTGTCATCTGCATATCTGAGGTTATTGATGTTTCTCCCAGCAATCTTGATTCCAGCTTGTGTTTCTTCCAGTCCAGTGTTTCTCATGATGTACTCTGCATATATGTTAAATAAACAGGGTGAAAATATACAGCCTTGATGTACTCCTTTTCCTATTTGGAACCAGTCTGTTGTTCCATGTCCAGTTCTAACTGTTGTTTCCTGACCTGCATACAGATTTCTCTAGAGGCAGGTCAGGTGGTCTGGTATTCCCATCTCTTTCAGAATTTTCTACAGTTTATTGTGATACACACAGTCAAAGGCTCTGGCATAGTCAGTAAAGCAGAAATAGGTGTTTTTCTGGAACTCTCTTGCTTTTTCCATGATCCAGCGGATGTTGGCAATTTGATCTCTGATTCCTCTGCCTTTTCTAAAACCAGCTTGAACATCAGGGAGTTCATGGTTCACGTATTGGCGAGCCTGGCTTGGAGAATTTTGAGCATTACTTTACTAGCATGTGAGATGAGTGCAACTGTGCGGTAATTTGAGCATTCTTTGGCATTGCCTTTCCTTGGAATTGGAATGAAAACTGACCTTTTCCAGTCCTGTGGCTACTGCTGAGTTTTCCAAATTTGCTGGCATATTGAGTACAGCACTATCACAGCATCATCTTTTAAGATTTGAAACAGCTCAATTGGAATTCCATCACCTCCACTAGCTTTGTTCGTAGTGGTGCTTTCTAAGGCCTACTTGACTTCACATTCCAAAATGTCTGGTTCTAGATTAGTGATCACATCATCTTGACTATCTGGGTCGTGAAGATCTTTTTTGTACAATTCTTCTGTGTATTCTTGCCACTTCCTTTTAAGTATAGGACACCTTTAATAAGCTCTCAAGAAACCATGACTGTATGTGATTAAGGAGATTTTTAAGGTTTGTAGTTCAAAGTTGTCAAACTAAACTATAATATGGGAAAATTTCCTCTCTCTCTCTCTCTCTCTCTCTCATAGCATGTTGGTGTGTGCTCAGTCATGTCCAACTCTTTGCAACCCCAGGGACTGTAGCCTTACAGGCTCCTCTATCCATGGAGCTTTGCAGGCACAAATATTGGAGTGGGTTAACATTTCCTATTCCAGGGGATCTTCTCTAGCGAGGGATCAAACCTGAGTCTCTTGCATCTCCTGAACTGGCAGGCGAATTCTTGACCACTGCACCACCTGGGACACCCTCTCATAACATAGGGGCTAACAATTTTGTCTCTGCTTCTGTCTGCCATGTAGCCCTGCCTTTGTCTCTCACTAGCTATGTTAACTTCTATCTCAGCTTTCCTCCTCTGTAAAATGAGGAAAATAGTACACATCTAACACATAGACTGTCATGGCACCTGGTCCCATCACTTCATGGGAAATAGATGGGGAAACAATGGAAACAGTGTCAGACCTTATTTTGGGAGGCTCCAAAGTCACTGCAGATGGTGATTGTAGCCATGAAATTAAAAGATGCTTACTGCTTGGAAGGAAAGTTATGACCAACCTAGATAGCATATTCAAAAGCAGAGACATTACTTTGCCAACAAAGGTCCGTCTAGTCAAGGTTATAGTTTTTCCAGTAGTCATGTATGGATGTGAGAGTTTGACTGTGAAGAAGGCTGAGCGCCAAGGAATTGATGGTTTTGAACTGTGGTGTTGGAGAAGACTCTTGTGAGTGCCTTGGACTGCAAGGAGATCCAACCAGTCCACTCTAAGGGAGATCAATCCTGGGGCTGTTCATTGGAAGGAATGATGCTAAAGCTGAAACTCCAATAATTTGGCCACCTCATGCAAAGAGTTGATTCATTGGAAAAGACTGATGCTGGGAGGGATTGGGGGCAGGAGGAAAAGGGGATGACAGAGGATGAGATGGCTGGATGGCATCACCGACTCAATGGACATGAGTTTGAGTGAACTCCTGGAGTTGGTGATGGACAGGGAGGCCTGGCGTGCTGCGGTTCATGGGGTCGCATACTGTTGGACACGACTGAGTGACTGAACTGAACTAAACACATAGATTCATTGATTAATATATTGAGTTAGCCAAAAAGTTCATTCAGTTAGTGAATACATTGTTCAGTAAAGTTCTTGATGAATATGAAAAATACATCTTTTATTTTAACTTAAAATTGAGTGAACTTTTTAATCAGCACTATGCAAGGAACTGACACATGTTAAGAACATGTTAAGTTCTTTGAAAGTATGTGCTGTTCTTGTGAAATAATCTTTTTAATTTGGTGTTATTTGCACTACAGATGAAGAGCATGCCCTATAGATATCAATCTTAGTAAAACTGTATGAATGCCATTTTGACATAGAGGTTAGATAGCCGAAGGGTTTTGAAACAAACACAAGCAATTTGAGTCTTCAGTAAATTTGACCAAGTAACAATATCAAAAGTCCATTTTGAAGTGTAGATAATACAGATGGCCTCTCTATGCTGAATATGCTAACTGAAATTTACTAAATATCTATTTGAAATTATGTTTCGTGATTTAGATGCAGTCTGTTTGCAAAGATACTTAACATTTAAATGGTCAGTTTAATCAACCTTCAATTTGTTTATTGCATAGGTCTTAAATCAACAACTCAATTTAGCTGTTTTTCCAACTGGGAAAAAAAAAAAAAAAAACTATTTACCTGATACCAGGAAGAGTACCTAACAGACAGCAGGCATTTAATAGTTATTAAATGGATGGATGGAAGGATGGATTCAATTTGAAGTCAATGTAGACAAATTCAAAGTTTTATTTATGTCAGCATGTTATGCTATATTCAAAGTTGTTTTTATATATAGAAGTTAAACCAGTGTTAATTCATTTCCATAGAAGTCAGGTCATAGAAAAATGTATGAAACATATACTTTTATCAGTTAAGTCCTGTTTTTTGTTTGTTTGTTTGTTTGTTTTTGTTTTTGTTTTTTTTTTTTTGCAAAGATGATATGAGGGAGATGAGAAGCAAGACCCAGTGATTTGACAGAATACTTTTCTAGAAGTTGCACAATATAGTCATATTATAAATGCAGTTGAGGGAACATACTACAACTATTTTTATTTTTGTTATTATCCATCTCTCTAGAAGCTGAATGTCCCAAATATTCCCATTTTGGCACGGGTCCAAAAAGAGAGTTGTCATGTCGAGTTTAAGCCAATATACTATGTCAAGAATGTCATCAGTTATGTGACCACAATTTCGTGTGTCTATAGTGATGTGAATGTGACACCTCTTAACTTAGTTGCAATCATCTATTACTCTGGAACACGCAGCTTCATAAAGTCCTGAATTAATCTTCAGGGAGAAGAATGCCTAATAAAGAACACAATAATGTGCAGCAGCTCTGGCAATAAATTTGATGAAAGGTTTTCTGAAAGCCACAGCAAAGGGTAAATGAGTCCACTTATTAGCTCTGTGTTGGTGTTATTTATGTTCTGTGACCCACTGGGAGATGAGAGATTTTATTTTGCTGCCAGGGCTGCCTTCCCACGGCTTCAGCATGTTGATGTGTTGGAACCAATGTTTGTACACTAAGTGGGAAAATTTTTTCATCTTAGGAAATGTCCTTTCTTGAAACAAGAAATTTGCCAAGTGTTGTTTTGTTTTTGTTTTGGTTTGGTCTGTTTTTTTAAATTTCAATCTTAGATTCTTGGAGTTTGGGAACCATGGTGTATTTTTGGTGGCTTGGAGGTTTGAGATAAAGTTATAAGTGAAAATGAGCTTATCACACATGGGATTTGTAATGATTCTCTGTGAAGTATATTTGAGGAGAAGATAATCGAAATGAAAAAAGTACAAGTTTTGTTAGATATTTTTCCAAGAGGTTTTGTTTGGTTTTATAACAATTCATTGTCTGAGAACTAGAAAAGATGCCATTTATTTTTACTGGTGTCTATTGGGTATGTGTGCATTCAAATTTTGAATTTATGTTTTATGGTTAACTTTTGATTGGATCCTTTTCAGAGTTGAGTTGAAGGAATGACTATGGTTTATTACTCTTTATATTCATAATTGAACTCATTTCATGGCACCATTGAATAAGGACGAAAATGAACCAGAAAACTTTAGCTTTACATTCCTTAACACTTTATGAATTTTCATTCATCATTTCTCTTCATTTCCAAATCCATAAATACCTAGGGTCCTTAAATACCACTCCCTGAATGTTGTGTCCTTTCTTTTCATTATTGTCAGCACTGCTTCAGCTGATCTTTGTGGGTTTCATTTATTGTTGTTCTTGCTGTAGGCACTTTTGAGAAAATAAAGATGATACCCATTGGGGCTTTACCTGAGTATTTGAACTTGTATTTTATGATATTACTTTTCTTTTTTGATATTACATTTTAATTATGTAGCATTCCAAACTCAGAGTTGGAGAAGAGAGAAAAATGAGATGAAATGAATATGGTTATTTTTATTAATCATTATGGATCAAGTTTTCATTTTTCATTAATCCCCTACATCACCTGTATGTCCCATTCCTGATGTGAAATCGCAGAAACCCAGTCATATAACTTAGACTAGAAAAATTCAATGCTATTTAATTTAAAATATAATTCAAGTGATAGATCATTCATAGAACATTTGAAACTGAAATATTTGTCCTACTCTAGAATAAATACTTGGAGTTGTGAGAATTAAAAATTAAAGATAGAAAGGTGTACAACCTCAAGAAAGAATACACTGAGTAATTCAGTGTTTTATTGTTACAAAATTCTAGAATTTACATGCATTTCTCTCCATGGAAGCAAATAAAAGCTCTCTTCAATGTTCAATTTATTGGACATTTACTGACTCAATCAACAAATAAATATTTAATGCCAGTTTGTGTAAGGCAGTGTTCTACATAATAGAGGGGAGAATAATTCATGGACTCCTGCTCTCGAGAGGGTTACAGTCTGTAAACATAGGAAAAAACAATCTTAATATGAGGTAAAATTCAATATAGTTTTAAACAAGGCTAGTTGCCTAAGCGATTTTCTATTAAAATGCAAGGGAATGAGGAATTCAGTATAAGAGTAGAGACTAGAAAAGACATTCAAAAGTTGTTGGCATTTTGAAACTGAAAAATAAATAGTTTGTTAATTCAGTAAGTGAAAAGTTGGAAGAAGGTCATTTTTTTCTGGAGTGAATAGAAGAAGAAAAGGCACAGAGGTGAAAATACATATCATGCTGAGTAGATACAAGTGGATTCTTTGAGATAGATTCAATGGGACTAGCAACCAATCAGCACTTTGACAGTGAAAAGAAAATGAGAGATAAAAACCTTGTTTTGAGGGCTGGAAATTGGGTCAAGAGTAAGATTTTCAGAGTAAATGAAATAATTGACAATTAATTGGCATAATGGGAAGAGGGAACAGCTATTGACTGTTGTAGCATCACTTTGTATTTTATTGCATTGATGTAAGTGTTCAGTTTGAAGGATATAGTATTTCTATAATACCACTCTTCTTAAAAGTTATATGAAAAATAAATTAGTTGGAGAATACGGAAAAGACTGAATCCTTGAAATGGCAATGCCTCCTGTCTGGTTTAGGGAAGAAATTGTTTTATCAGTATTTTTTACACCAAGTTCTTCATAAGGATTACATGGGTGATGCTGGGGTCCAGCCCGCTGGATCCAGGGAATTCAAAGGGTGGACGGAGTCGGCAAAGGAAAAAACTTATTTATTTATTAATATAAGATTAGATTAGGAAGAAATAGTATAGTAGGAAAATTTAGTGGAGAAAGAAGGCTGAATAACTTGATTACGCGGAAGACCAATAAATTCAGACAAGGAATTTGCACATCTACGTTGGGCCACCAGCGTCGCTTGAATATCTAAGGGTGCCTCGCCTTAGGCTCCTTTTGCGCGGGTCTTAACAGCCAGGGCAAGTAAGTAGACTTCGCGAGCCTCCATGCCCAGATGGAATTCAGCCTGAAATTAAAGTAAAGAGCAGAGGGAGGGAAAGGGAGAAAAGAGAAAGACACACACACACACACACACACACACACACACGGGGAAACCAGTCCAGCAACTGCTCCATCTTCTATTGTTTAGAAGCGCCTTTTATACTTTTGATAAAACATGGAGATCAAAGCTGGGTAACACAAAGTTATGCAGCGTTAGCAGTCCAGACTCTTATCAAAACCAGGCTTTTCTCTCTGCAATACCTAATTGTACACACAAGTCTTAGGTAATTTACATCATCTTCCAACCAAAAGGGCCAATTAACATTTTACAGCCTTTTTTCTGATAAGGGTTTGTCAACCAGAAGACTTATTTGTGTTGATCTTCCCAAAGTCTGGTGCCATTCTCAGAAAGCACTAAATAAAGTACATTCTTACATAGCAAGGACGCCAAGAGGAGTGCAGTGATAATATGACAAAGAGAAAAGTAATTAACTTAAAAGTCTAGTGTTGCTAACATCAAAACTACTATATATCTTTTTCCATATCCCATTGACATTGAATAACATCCTCCCAGGTGCCTAAAAGATAAAGAATATGGAGGCTGGCAGCAGTCATTGAGTCAACAGTGAAAACCCATCACCAATATGATTTTTAACTCTTTAGAAAAGGTTCTGTATCTTTAAGACACTTTTAAGCTTTTGTGCTCTCCACGTTGGGGGCTGTAAGCAATTCACAACTGTAAGAGGTCTGGGGAACCTGTTAGGCAAGCTAAGAGCTATCAGAGGGGGTTTAACTGAAACATCCCTTTCAAATGCAGAGGACTAAAGCCCTGAGTTGACTTTTTTCAGAGAATATCAGAAGAGTCGGAAAAGAAAACAGATTCTTATTTTTTGGGGGGTGGATGCTCAGGAAATGTCAGGGGGATCTCGAAGTCTGATCACGACCTTGCGTATTGTCAGCTTCCTTCCTCATGACCTTGTCACGGGTGGAATTCCTCACACTGACTCCTGCAGGGTGATGTCATTACTGCTGCTCATGGCCTGTCTTTAATATAATAAGTAGCACTGAATCCTCTAAAGAATGTTCACTGTTAGATCCTCTAAGTAAAATTTTACAAGTAGACTTTTTTTTGCACAACATCTCACACAGCAAGTGTTCCATAGAGACTATTTTGGGAAACATAGTCATATAAATAATTTATTTTAAAACCTATGGAGTATTACTCAGCCATTAAAAAGAATACATTTGAATCAGTTCTTATGCGGTGGATGAAACTGGAGCCGATTATACAGAGTGAAGTAAGCCAGAAAGAAAAACACCAATACGATATACTAACACATATATATGGAATTTAGAAAGATGGTAATGATAACCCTGTATGTGAGACAGCAAAAGAGACACAGATTTAGAATGAACTTTTAGACTCTGTGGAGAGGGAGAGGGTGGGATG
>NW_017189517.1:16169158-16318475 GCF_001704415.2 Capra hircus | reverse complement strand
GGTCTAACACGTTAGTACAAACCCTACAAAATCTTGGTAGAATGAAGCAAAGAACTTATTAGTATTTATTTCTCTTCTTTTTTTTAGTATTTACTTTGATTAATCACAAAATATAAGCACTTTCAGAAAACCACTCTAAGTGCTTTCCCACAAGTGTGCTCAAAATAGTGCACAGAGAGTTGACCAGGTAGAACCACCATAGACACCCACTGAGAGTTCTTCTGGGTATGAACTGCAATTTTTTGTTAGTTACCTACATCTTCTTGCTACTTGTCACACAAGATGAATGGAGTTAATACATAATATAGGGTTTACGCAACTGCAATCTAGGAATTTCTTCCTCAGATCTCATTTTATATGCAACCCCCCTCTTTGAACTAATGTATAATAGACCTTCAAATCTTATGTTACAGTGATTCCACCTCATAATAAGAATTATCTTTTGTAATGAAAACACTTTATCATTTTAGAAGTACTATTGCATAAATTATTTCTGTTTACATTACAATTTCTTATTTTAAAGTATTTTACATGCAATAAATATTAATAAATGTTTCTCAAACATAATCTTTACAATTATTAAATTTCTATCATATCAATTTTAATAAAAAGCATAAACTGAGATTGTTATTCTTTCTCTTATCCTGTTTCTTTGCCTTCTCTTCACGGAGTACTTTAGACACCCTTCTGGCCATTTTTTGCTCTCAATCCTCATACACATTTATGAGCTTAGCATTTCTGTTTCTCCCAAGAGTAATGGCCAAGATTGTGATTCCTTTTGATTTTTTTTCCTATGAGATCTCATATACCTATATGTGTATGCTTGGTCACTTCAGTTGTGTCTGACAATTTGTCAAACCATGGACTATAACCCACCAGGCTCTCTGTCCATGGGATTTCCCAGGCAAGAATACCTGAGTTGGTTGCCATGCCATCCTGCAGGAGATCTTCCTGACCCAGGGGATTGAACCCGTGTCTCTTACATCTCCTGCACTGGCAGGAGGGTTTTAACCACATAGAGCCACCTGGGAAGCCCCATATACCATAGGTACTTACCTTATCTTCTTCATTGGCCAACTGGCTCCAAAGACTTCTCACAGGCCACATTCATAAGGGTCCTTGAAACTGAATCTCTTCCTTTTTACTCTGTCTCACTTCTCTTACCCTGACACTAATCCACACTAGACTGAATGTTATCTTTGTTGACCAAACCTTAATCTTTATTGATTCCTCTTTTTTAATTTTGTGAATTTTTTTCTCAAATCTATCATGCAAAATCTCTTCTCCAGAGGGATGATGAGGGTATAAGGAGGGGGAAATATCAAGAATGACTCTCAGGTGTTAGGGCTAAGGTTAGTTACGTCATACCAAGACAGGGAAAAGGTATGTAAATGTTTTTTGATTGAGTCGACATATTGGCCTGGAGTCCTGGAGAGAGGCCTGTGTGAGTGTGTGTGCATGCTAAGTCGCTTCAGTTATGTCTGACTCTTTGTGACCCCGTAGACTATAGCCTGCCAGGCTCCTCTGCCCATGGGACTTCCCAGGCATGAATACTGGAGTGGGTTGCCATTTCCTTCTCCAGGGGATCTTCCCGACTCAGGGATTGAACTCACGTCTCTTACAGCTCCTGCATTGGCAGGTGTGGTTCTTTACCACTAGTGCCATCTGGGAAGCCCAGAGAGAGGCCTAAGCTACTGATAAAAAAATTGAAGGGATGAAGAAAGGAGTTGGAACTTAGAGTATATAAAGAGATAATTTGCCAGGTGGGGGCACAGTTATCTAAAAGGTGCTCTTTTCCACTGAGAAAAGTGCAAATGAGAAAAGGATATTTTCTGATCCAGAAATTTTGTAGCTATGGGGATAAAAAATGCATAAACCTGTGCCCAGTACTAGTTGGCACTCATAAATGGTAGGTGCATCATCAAAAAGACAGGATAGCAAGTGTAAGTGAGATTGTGCAGAAAAGGGAACCCTTGTGAGCCATTGGTGGGGATGTAAGTCAGTACAGCCACTATGGAAAACAGTATGGAGGGTCCTCAAAAATTAAAAGCAGAACCACCATGTGATCATGCAATCCCACCCCTGGGTACATATTCAAAAGAAATGAAACTGGGATGCTGAAGAAATATCTTACTCCCATGTTTATTGTAATAATAGCCAAGACATGGAAACACCCTAAGTGAACATCAATGGATTAATGGATAAATATGTGATAAAAATAATATATAAAATATCATATATGATATGCTTGTGTGCTAAGTTCCTTTAGTCATGTCTGACTCTTTGCAGCCCTATAGACTGTAGCCTGCCAGGCTCCTCTGTCCATGGGATTCTCCAGGCCGAATACTGGAGTGAGTTGCCATTTCCTTCTCCAGGGGATCTTCCCAACCCAGGGGTTGAACCCTCATCTCTTACGTCTCCTGCATCGGCAGGGTGAATTCTTTACCACTAGTGCCACCTGGGAAGCCACTGTATATGAGATATATGAATATTATTCAGCTAGAGGAAAAAGGAAATCCTGCCAATTGTGACAAGATGGAAGAATCTTGAGAGCATTATGTACTCAGTCACTCAGTTATGTCCAACTCTTTGTGACCACATGGCTGTAGGATTGCCCCAGGCTTCCCAACCCAGGATCAAACCAGGTCTCCTGCATTGCAGGCAGATTCTTTACCAGCTGAGCTACAGGAAGCCTGTCACATAGAATATACTTAACAAATATTAACTGAATGAGTAAATTATCTGAAAAATACTAACTGGAGTAGCTGAGATTTAAACCCACATCATTTAACCCCAAAGTCTATATTCTTAATCACACTACCATCATTGGTCTCCCTCCCTCCCCACCCCCTTTCACAGCTTAGAGAAGAAAAGTGGTAATTTGGAGGTTGCATAGGGACTTCCCTGGTGGCTCAGACAGTAAAGCATCTGCCTATAATGCAGGAGACCTGGGTTCAATCCTTGGGTTGGGAAGATCTCCTGGAGAAGGAAATGGCAACCCATCCCAGTATTTTTTGCTTGGAAAATCCCATGGATGGAGGAGCCTGGTAGGCTACAGTCCATGGGGTTGCGAAGAGTCAGACATGACTTAGTGACTTCACTTTCACTTTCTAGATGCCAAGTAGCAGAACTAGTACTCACATCTAAGTGTGCTGGCTTCCAATTCACCTTCTAGATACAAAGTAAAACTAGTACTCACATCTAGGTGTGCTGGCTTCCAATTCACCTTCTAGTTACAAAGCTGCAGAACTAGTACTCACATCTAGGTGCGCTGGCTTCCAAAGACTGTGCTTTTTCTATGACTCCATACTGCCTTCCAGTGGAGAAATGGGTAAGTGAATTAACCGAAAGGCCAGTGAATTGATTGAAGTTTTCTTCTTTAACCTGTCATTTTGACATGATTTTATGGCCTTAATCTTCTTTGGTTCAACTCTGAGGCCTGTGCAATATGCTATGAGGTAAAAAGGCACCCATATAATACTCCTCTAGCCTGTCACAAGGCCCTAAATCCTAACACTAGAGAACATGTCTTGTTTGACTTGCACAAAGTACTTAAATTTCTCTAAGACTCTAACAATGATCTCTGAAATGGGGATAGAATATTAAATGAGGTTATTTATATAAAGCACTCAGGACAGTTTCTGGCATGTAGTAAATCCTCAATAAATTAGATTACACTATCACGGTGAATGGAAGGGTCACATGACCCATTCTTTACCACTACCTTTGTATGACTTGGTTTGTTAGAGAATTTGTGCCAGAGGAATACTGGAGGGAAGCAGAATCAAGATAGTTCTTGGGCAGGAGAAGGTGCGATGAATTGAGAGAGTAGCATTGACGTATATATACACTACCATGTGTGAAATAGTTAGCTGGTGACAAGCTACTGTATAACACAGGGAGTCCAGCCTGGTGCTCTGTGATGACCTAAAGGGGAGGGATGGGAGTGTTGGAAGGAGGATCAAGAGGGAGGAGATACATATATATTTATAGCTGATTCACATTGTTATACAGCAGAAATCACAACAACAGTGTAAAGCAATTATGCTCCAATAAAAACAATAACATAAATAAAGTTTTAAAAATATAGTTCTTGGGGAGGGCAGGTAAGATGAGGTGCCACCCTGATACATCAGGGGACAGATGAGGGCATGGGCAAAGGTGGCTGGGCAGAAGGACGGTGCCAGGTTATATGCTGTCAGGTGGGACTGAGATATAGACTAGAATCAAAGCTAATTCGCTAGGTACTAGCAGAGAATACCTTCTAAGGTGAAATGGGGCTAGCCAAATATTCAGTTTCAATATAATCACATTTCATCTTCTCCCGTGGCTGTCAATTTTGAACAGTTGAGTTAAAGATTTAAGTCTTTTCCTTCTCACTATGTAAGGAGTCTCCTGGTAAGTATTATTTCTAAAGGTGCTGTGCTGATTAAAAAATGTGGCTGGCTGGAGTTTTGTCTGGCAAACACACTGACTGTGAAAACTGTAGGAAAATTGATTTTCTGGCATTTGCATGTCTTGGCACAAACTGTGATATGGAAAGTCAAGTTATAGAAACTTCTGGTAAGTGTGGCATGTGGAGGTGACTTCACAAAATGATTCAGTTTCACCAATTTTCATGCTGGGGACCAAGGCAATGGTTTCCATATGCAAAATGACAGATAAAACTACTAACTTACTGTTCTCAATTTAGAGAAGTAGTCAGAGAGCCACTTAATTTGATACCCACACTCAAATACAAATCAACAGACTATTTTACACTCACATTCTTCATGCTCAGGCCTTCCTTGATCCCAAGCTGTCTTTATTCTGCTTGAGCGCAGTCACCGTTTGTTCTGCAAGAGGCCTGCTCATTCACAGTGAAATTTTCAGGGATGTACTTTCTTTTGGTGCATAGAGCAGTGGTTAACAGCGTAGGTTCTGAAGTTATAAAGACCCAGCTTTGGTACTTATGAGCTGTATGACTTTGGGCAAAGAATTAAACCTCATTGAGCCTCAGTTTCCTCATCTAATAAATGAGGATGGTTATCTGACTCACCTCATAGTGTTTGAACAAACTCCGGGAGATAGTGGAAGACAGAGGAGCCTGGTTCACTGCAGTCTGTGGGGTCACCAGAAGTCGGACAGGACTGAGCGACCGAACAACGACATGGTGTTCTCACAATGATGAAATGAGAGTGTGCTTATAATGAATTTAGCATAGCTCTTGACAACATAGTGAGGACTGAGTTAAGAAACCTAGTCAAGTTGGAAACTTAGTTAAGTTTCTCCCCCATTTAGTAGCTATATACAGGCACTGTGGAAGACTGCTGGAAGGGATGAAGATACTAGAAGACATGGTCCTTATGCTCAAGAAGCTAAGGGAATGAACAGGTAGAACTCTGTCCAATAGCACTTTCTAAAATAGTCTATGTGCTATCCAATATGGTAGCTTCTAGCCACACTTGTCTGTGGAACACTTAGAAAGTCGCTAGTGCCACCAAGCAACAGAATGCTAAATTGAATTTTAATTACTTTAAATAGTCACATGTGGGTGGTGAATACCATGCTGGAAAGTGCAGATCTATAGCTTATTTAAAGAAGGCAGAGAAGTACCAAAAGGTAGGGAAATGACACCAAGAATTATTTTATCTGCTTCACAATATTTTTCTTATTTTCTCTGATGATTGAAGTGATGGCTGAATTAAATGGAAGTCCTGCCTGATCCAGTGGGAGGGGTTGGCTATAGCCTAGGTCGAGGGGCAGGGGAGGAGCAGGAATACCTCTTGCCCTACTCAGGGCTAATCTGTAGCTCTGGGATAGTTTACCCAGCCTGGGTTTATGGAAAGCCTCTCTAGAAAAAAGGTAAGTTGTATCGCTCATGTGGGCAAAAATCCCTTGAGTGCACATAGGAACTGTTTCCTTTAATCCTATTTGTGCAAAATTGAAAATAAATGAACTCCTGGGTCTAGGTATGCCATGAAAGAACATTCTCGTTATTGCTGTCTGAGAACCATACTTTTTCTTTTCAAAAGAACAGATCACTATACAAGGAAATATTTGTGCAAAAAAACAGAGCATGCTCCTTAAATTTCCACCCAGCTTGATTTTTCTCTTTCTGGTTCTGTGAGTTGCTACATTAAGTTGTTCGGAACTCCCCCACCCTCTGATTCCTCTTTCTAAGGAAAGAATTCCAACAGCAGTGAGCCTGCAGGTGATATTCACAATTTCCCTTGGTTTTTGAAAAATAGTACTTCGCTGTATCAACTCTGGTAGATGGGTTGAAGGATTGAATATAATCAAAACTGAAAGAGGCAGAATCTCCAGAGATGCTTTCCTCTAAAAATTCCAAATAACTTTGTCAAGTACTCATTCCAAATGCCTTTGCCTAGCATTTTCAAACTGTATTATAGTTACATTAAGGTCACAGATATAAATTTGAAATGGCAACCCACTCCAGTATTCTTGCCTGGAGAATCCCATGGACGGAGGAGCTTGGTGGGCTACAGTCCGCGGGTCGCAAAGAGTCGGACAGCACTGAGCGACTTCACTTTCTGAGTCACCAAAGGAAAGAAGGGACTGGCATTTGGTACAGAGTTAAGACTGGGGGAATTAGGTTGAAAGTTACAGTCATTCAGCTTGGTTACTGTCATACAATGACCAGTGGCTTGAACCGAGGTATACAAAAAGTCCCACAATGAAACCAATGCTGCCAAATTGCCTATTTGTAAATCAAACTCCATTAGAAGTTTTTTTTTTTTTTTAGAAAGGAAACAGAATAATGAGTTGCAGCAATGCTGTTTTAAGTCATCTATAAAATTAGGCTAAAACATAGTTTTTGTATTTACTGTGTATTTACTGTGACTACTGAACAGAAACAAAACCAAAATAAAACTCTTTAAACTTAAATAATTATTTCATTTGACTTGAATTTCTGATAGACTTGAACTCCTGTTCAATAAAGATCAATCATCAAACTGCAGAAGGCAGCCATGTTTAATCCTAAAGGATTTAGAAGAGTAAAGGGAAATGGAAAGCCTAGTTTGTATTTCTGAATTTCATATATTTTCTGGAACCTGTGAAATCTGTGGTCTGTGGGATAATTTATGAGCAGTTGTTAGTTTGAAATGCTTTTCTCTAAAGTCCCCATTTCTGTGCCAGGACCTTATTACCAAAGAAATAATGTAACTTAAAAACAGCCCATCTATATCTCAAGCAAAACTGTTATTATTTGTTGCTGTTTCAGAAAAGTCAATAGGCCAATATTTTTAAAGATATGTATTTTCCTTAAAAAATGAAAACATGAATTCAAAAAGATATATGCACACCAGATGTTCATAGAAGCACTATTTACAACAGCCAAGATATGGAAGCAACCTAAATGTCCATAGACAGATGAATCGATAAGGAAGATATTATATTCATGTACACATACAATGGAATATTATTCAACCTTAAGAAAGAATGAACTGCTGGCATTTGCAGCAATGTGGATGGGCCTAGAGAATATTATGCTTAGTGAAATAAGTCAGATAGAGAAAGACAAATTCTGTATAATATCACTTTTATGTGGAATCTAAAAAATAATACATATGAACGCATAGAATGCTTATGCAGATCAGTATGTTTTCCAGAGCTCCTTAGGGTAGTCTGTGGCTAAGAGTTATCTGGTATTCTTCTTCATTAAAAAATGGCTTTTTTTCCCTATTAACCCAAGATTTTAAAAGTCATTTGCAAACTTTAATTCCCATCAGAAGGACTTTCCTGAGTCCTACATATAAAGATGGGAATATTTCATTGAGAGCCCTCCTAGACTGTCATCTCTCTTTAAGGCATGCTTTTTTAACCTTCTGCCTTGAAATTGCTTGTTGGTGTGGTAGACAAAGTAGATTTCCTCCCCCTTTTCCACCTGATGGCAATCTACATTTCTACTGATTTCTATCCAGGTCATTCATTATCCACTCACAGAAAAGTATGTCATTAATGAGAAGCAGGTAGGAGTCATGCTGTCCTCCCTGGGTTTAAATGAATCTTTAAGATGGTACAATCAAACAGATATGCAAAGTAGGCCATTAATGCAACATTAAGATTACAAATTTAAATACAAAATCAGGGAATGCAGAACTTTTAAAGTTTCTCATCATTTCTGTATTGGTGACATGGGACATGCTGAATATATAGTACAGTGTTAGGAAGACATGGACTCACAGTATTGAAAAATGACTGATGTAGGTAAGGGGGACTTGAAGATTAAGTACCAGACTTCTGGAATGCTATAACCATTCCTATGTAGATTGGCTCAACCTCAATAAGGAAGTTTTCTAAAGTTTTCTAACACCTATGAACTGTTGCTTTCCCTAACTAAAAGCATGCCTTCCATCATGTAACAGATAAATTCCTAGAAAAAGCTGTGCCATGAATTAGATTCATTTCTGAAAATCAAATTTTATTTTTCTACCAATGAATGGGCTGCTTTATGTTTATTTCTGAAAGCCCTCCTCTTAGGTTTCTCTGACAAGCAGTTAATGATCTGTAAACACCAAAATGCACTAGGGGGATCTCTGTTTTCCAGGGAAGAATATGTTTCTGATGTGAGTAATTACTATTTATTGCTTTTATCAGTTGTGAATTTTCTGGTATATGGATTACTTAAGGGTAGGGTCCAGCTGTGTTGTGAAGCCAAACATTTTGGAATAAAAGAGAAGTCTTAAAGATAACAAATGATATTAACTAGTCCTTGTTAATCTCTGTACTGGCAGAAGGGCAAGCCCAATAATTGCCTGGGAAGACAAAAAAGCCACTACAAAGTGATTCAAGGTGGGAGGTCCTGAAATAATGCATAAAATGCTGTATCTCATAAGTGCCACTGGAAGAGGTATCCATGGCAACAGCAAGGGTCCTAGTGGAACAGAATGGAAAAGATCATATACTAGCCTTACAGTAACTGATCTGGTCTTGATAAAAGAGAGAAAAATTAGTCTTCAGCAAGCAAGGAGGCTAGAGTCCTCTTTTCTAGACTAATCAAGACCCATACTTCTGTTTGGCAGATGATGGCACCCCAAAGGAAGTTAGAAAGAAGGAATGGTTCCTCTTAAGTATTGGGTTGACCGAAAAAGCTTGTTCAGGTTTTTCCATAAGATCTTACAGAAAAACCCAAATATTTGTTAGCACTGCAAATAATCTGTGGTGGGAAAACTCTGCAGTTGCCCACAGCAGCTTAACCCTGTATGAGTTGTATCAATGCACAGAGCTTGCACTGATTAGAAAATTGATCAACTGCCCCCATAGCCAATGGTGGACAGGAAGGCTGGGCAATCTGGCTTCTGGGCTGGAAAGCATTTCTCTCCTGCTTGGGAATCAGAATGGTCCTACTACCAGCCTGGTGCATCACATTTCTGTTTACCTAATAGCCATAGCATATAAAAATGGCAGTGGCACTGTAGAATTCATAAAGGAAGGTGGGAGAAAAGATCACAGCCATCTCACTTCTTTCTTTAAGGCCAAAGAGCCAGCACTTTAGTCTGGTTATAAAAACTTACTGTACCTGTTCTTTTCTAGAAAGATGAGCTCTCATCAACTCTCCCTGGTAGACATTCCCCTCACCAATCACCTCCAGTTACTCACAGGAGGTGTCACCCTGCCATACGGATACTTGGGGCTGGCCCCTCAATGACTCACCTACGTGTGGAATGTTGAACCCTGGTCTCCCTAATGTCTCTGTAAGAAACGAGTGCAATTGCATTGGTTGCCCATTGCCCAGTACCAGCAGGTAAAATGGGGAAAGAGAACGGGGTAAGGAAAAGGGAGGGGTACATTAGAAACGTGCTTCCTGCTGAAGGGCAGGAATTTCCCAACTCATGGTTTGGCTTTTCCCTCTGAAGCAGTTTTAAAATACATTCCTCTTCCTGATAGCATGTATGGTCCTCATTTTGAGCCCTTTTTGGTGACGGGGTTCAGGTCTACCCAGCCAAGGTCCTCAAAGTTGGGAGCTTTGAGTCATGAGGCTCCCTGAAGCATGCTGCATCATAATAAAAGGCACAGAAAAGGACCAAGGGGGAGGGAGGGGAGGAGGAATGTGATAATAAGAGAGAGCTTTGGCTAATGTCCGAGAACTCAAGTCTCTTGTCTCAGTTTCTCATTCTGCCCCTTCTCACTGTAAAAGACATTTCTCTTGTCCATATCTCCCAACTATCTATATATATATGAAATACAATTGATTTACAGTATGTTAATTTCAGGTATATAGCACCATGATTCAGATCTATATATCTGAATCATATATATATATGTATATATGTATATATGTATATATGTATATGTATATATACACACACACAGGAGACCTGGTTTCACTCCCTGGGTCAGGAAGATCCCCTGGAGAAGGGAATGGCAACCCACTCCAGTATTCTTGTCAGGTAAATCCCATGGACAGAGGAACCTGGCGGGCTGCAGTCCACGGAATTGCAAAGAGTTGGACACGACTGAGCAACTAATATTTTCACTTTCACATATACATGCATATGTGCATGTTTGCTAAGTCACTTCAGTTGTGTCCAATATACAAGATAATATGTAGTTACAAGATAAGGAGTGTAGCTGCCTGTGCTATACAGTAGGTCCTTGCTGTTTCTCTATTTTATATATGGTAGTGTGTATCTGTTAATCCCAAACCCTTAATTTGTCCCTCCTCCTTTTTCCCCTTTGGTAAACTTAAGTATGTTTTCCACGTCTGTGAGTCTGTTTCTGTTTTGTAAATTAGTTCATTTGTATCTTTTTTTTTTTTTACATTCCACATATAACTGATCCGTTCACTTCAGTCGCTCAGTTGTGTCGGACTCTTTGCGACCCCATGAATCGCAGCACTCCAGGTCTCCCTGTCCATCACCAGCTCCCAGAGTTCACTCAAACTCATGTCCATTGAGTCGGTGATGCCATCCAGCCATCTCATCCTCTGTTGTCCCCTTCTCCTCCTGCCCCCAATCCCTCCCAGCATCAGAGTCTTTTCCAATGAGTCAACTCTTCACATGAGGTGGCCAAAGTACTGGAGTTTCAGCTTCAGCATCAGTCCTTCCAATGAACACCCAGGACTGATTTCCTTTAGAATGGACTGGTTGGATCTCCTTGCAGTCCAAGGGACTCTCAAGAGTCTTCTCCAACACCACAGTTCAAAAGCATCAGTTCTTCGGCACTCAGCCTTCTTCACAGTCCCAACTCTCACATCCATACATGACCACAGGAAAAACCATAGCCTTGACTAGACGGACCTTTGTTGGCAAAGTAGTCTCTGATCTTGAATATGCTATCCAGTTTGGTCATAACTTTCCTTCCAAGGAGTAAGGGTCTTTTAATTTCATGGCTGCAATCACCATCTGTAGTGATTTTGGAGCCCAAAAAATAAAGTCTGACACTGTTTCCACTGTTTCCCCATCTATTCTCAAGAAGTGATGGGACCAGATGCCATGATCTTCGTTTTCTGAATGTTGAGCTAAAAGCCAACTTTTTCACTCTCCACTTTCACTTTCATCAAGAGGCTTTTCAGTTCCTCTTCACTTTCTGCCATAAGGGTGGTGTCATCTGCATATCTGAGGTTACTGATATTTCTCCTGGCAATCTTGATTCCAGCTTATGCTTCTTCCAGCCCAGCATTTCTCATGATGTACTCTGCATCAAAGTTAAATAAGCAGGGTGACAATATACAGCCTTGACGTACTCCTTTTCCTATTTGGAACCAGTCTGTTGTTCCATGTCCAGTTCTAACTGTTGCCTCCTGATCTGCGCACAGGTTTCTCAAGAGGCAGGTCAGGTGGTCTGGTATTCCCATCTCTCTCAGAATTTTCCACAGTTGATTGTGATCCACACAGTCAAAGGCTTTGGCATAGTCAATAAAGCAGAAATAGATGTTTTTCTGGAACTCTCTTGCTTTTCCCATGATCCAGCAGATGTTGGCAATTTGATCTCTGGTTCCTCTGCCTTTTCTAAAAGCAGCTTGAACATCTGGAAGTTCACAGTTCATGTATTGCTGAAGCCTGGCTTGGAGAATTTTGAGCATTACTTTACTAGCATGTGAGATGAGTGCAATTGTGCAGTAGTTTGAGCATTCTTTGGCATTGCCTTTCTTTGGGACTGGAATGAAAACTGACCTTTTCCAGTCCTGTGGCCACTGCTAAGTTTTCCAAATTTGCTGGCATATTGAGTGCAGCACTTTCACAGCATCATCTTCCAGGATTTGAAATAGTTCAACTGGAATTCCATCACCTCCACTAGCTTTGTTCGTAGTGATGCCTTCTAAGGCCCACTTGACTTCACATGCCAGGATGTCTGGCTCTAGGTGAGTGATCACACCATTGTGATTATCTGGGTCATGAAGATCTTTTTTGTACAGTTCTTCTGTGTATTCTTGCCAACTCTTCTTAATATCTTCTGCTTCTGTTAGGTCCAGACCATTCCTGTCCTTTATCGAGCCTATCTTTGCATGACATATTCCCTTGGTATCTCTAATTTTCTTGAAGAGATATCTAGTCTTTCCCATTCTGTTGTTTCCCTCTATTTCTTTGCATTGCTCGCTGAGGAAGGCTTTCTTATCTCTCCTTGATATTCTTTGGAACTCTGCATTCAGATGCTTATATCTTTCCTTTTCTCCTTTGCTTTTCACTTCTCTTCTTTTCACAGCTATTTGTAAGGCCTCCCCAGGCAGCCATTTTGCTTTTTTGCATTTCTTTTCCATGGGGATGGTCTTGATCCCTGTCTCCTGTACAATGTCACGAACCTCATTCCATAGTTCATCAGGCACTCTATCAGATCTAGGCCCTTAAATCTATTTCTCTGATGTCAGCTCTGAAGATCTGGAGGTGTCCCTTACCTTTAACAGCTTTCTCTGGATCCATATTGTACACATGTGTCCAAGCCTCCTTGAACTAATTTCTATTTCTTCTCAATCATTGACTATGCTATTCTCAACCTTCTTGTTCATACAACTGGCTGAAATCCCAGGCCAAGAAAATAAAGGAAAAGCATTTTTCAGGATATAGTCAGTGGAACAGTTTACTTCCTGGTGCTTTTATATATAATAAACTTTAATTATTTGCTAATCACAATTATCCAAGTTGTGGGGTATGTGTATGTGTGCTCCCGCACGTGTGTGTGTGTGTGTGTGTGTGTGTGTGTGTGTGTGTGTGTGTGTGTGAGAGAGAGAGAGAGAGAGAGAGAGAGAGAGAGAGAGAGAGAGGCTACAGGAAAGAGGCAAGATACAAATATTTTGAAATTAAATATTAGAATTCTGTGTAACGGGGATTTAATATGCTTTTCTTCATGATTACTCTATTAATATTGTCACATCAGGAAAGGGGCTGTTTATTTTAGGTGAAATGAGGTCTAATATAGTGGGGTTATTTTTAAATATGAAGGGCTCTTTCATGATGATCTGGGGTTAGATGGCAGCCCTTTCTTTCATTTCAATTTGGTATTATTTGCCAAAGCATAGATGGAGTTTGATTTTCAAGACTGGTTCCTCAAACTCATGTAAAAGAAGCAAAATATTCTCTGGAAAAAGCAAGGTATTCTTTGGATTTATGAACCTCATCTTCACGTGCAAGATGTGAATTACAAAACTAGAAATAAGACAGAGCTCAAGGCACTGATTTCTACTATGATACTATTGTTTCTACTATGATACTTTTTTCTTGGAAACTTTCTTCACCCTAAACTCCTCCCCACCCCAAACACATCTACGTACATTATTTTGAGCAAACAAATCTTAGTGTGAACACTAGACAGAACTAACAGCTCTTCAGTCAATAGAGGCCACAGTCTAACTTGACATAAAATTATGGCCTGTCTTCTTGTTGTTTTGGTCACGAATAGATACCCTTTGCACTCATTTTGAATTCTCTTTTCTCTCCAAATATTTTCAAGATGCCTCCTTTTCCAGAGACCTTTCCCGATTAAGTCACCTGACCCCCTTTATTGTCTTCATACTGAACTCAGGGTTCTGAATGGCACCTCCTATTCTTTCCCAGACTGTCTAGAACAGAGTTCTTCACCCACTAAATTTGAAAATCAATGTTACTGAATGATACAAGAAATAGTCTGTAATCCATTCTCAGGGTCAAGGGAAATAAAACTGAGAGTGAACTAAATCAAGCTGTGCCCACATAAGAATTTTGATACCACTGGGAATTAAGAATAAGTTCCAGAATGCAGGTTCCTCTAGGCATAGCAGCTGACTACTTTCAGGAGCTTCTTTGTTTAGGGCACCAGGGAGTATATAGATAGAAGATCAAGATAGCATATAGACAAATACCTACAATCAGAACAACTGGAAAGAAATGCCATAGATTATCTCCATCCAAATCCCTTCCTTCCAACAGGTAACATTCTAAACCATTGAGAACAGGAGGGCAATGGGTTTCATTCTACCATTCATCACCTGCATTCTAGTGACATCTTGCCATCTTGCATCTGAGTTGCAGCCCAAACACAGAAAGAGGAAGGATGCTCCCCTAAGATGTTGCTACAAGATGAAATCACTAGCTAAAATATCCAGGACCTTCTGTATATATGTGTGGAGTGTGGAATCAACAGGAATTTAGGTCTTTTTCAACACTTATGTACATAGCATCTCTTCCCTTCAACTTTGACTCCCTTTCAACTTCAAGTCATGTATCAGGATAATTCTCTGTGATGTTAACTAAAGTTCTGCCCCCAGTACCAGGTATCAGATCTTCCTAGTGGGATGGAGGCATCAATGGCTTAAGAGAAGATTAGGAAGAAAACAGAACAGAAAATGCCCTCATCTTTTGTTTCAAAATAGACTTTCAAAAAGTTACAGTAGAAAAGATAGAACTGGCATATGATCCAGAAATTTCATTCCTAGGTATATAGCAAAAGGAATTGAAAACAAGGATTTGAACAGATGTTTGTACATCAGTGTTCATTGCAGCATTATTTACAATAGCCAAAAGGTGTGAACCACCCAAGTGTCTGTTAAAAGATGAATGGATAAGCAAGATGTGCTATAGATAGACAATAGATAAATTCATCCTAAAAAGGAATGAAGGTCTGACACATGCTATAATTTGGATGGGTGAACCATGTAGACAGTGTGCTAAGCAAAGTAAGTCACACACAAAAAGACAACTATTGTATGATTCCATACAGATTCATATAAACGGAAAGTAGACAGTGGTTACTAGGGGCTGGGAGAATGAGGGAATGGGAAGTTCTTGATTAATGGTTATAGAGTTTCTGTTTGAGGTGATGAAAATGTTTCACAAATAGTGATGATGGTTATACAACATTGTAAATGTAATACCACTGAGTTGCATACTTAAACATGGTTAAAACAGCAAATTTTATGTTATATATATTTTATTATAATTTTTAAACACTAATAATGAAATATACCAAAATTCATTGAACTGTACATTTTAAATGGGTAAATTGTATCTTTATTAAATTGTTTTAAAAGGCAGAGCCAACACTACCTTGAAGGCCAAGTTTTCAATTAGTAAGAACCGAACTTTCTGATAAAAGAAGAGAGGTTTTTGAGTTTCCAAATTCTAGGACCAAAAGGGAAATATGAAGTTTATGTCATATTCAATAAATTGGAAAACAGATCAATAATGAGCCAGACTAACTACCCTTGGAGGCCAGATGAGAGCTGAGGCAGAGAGGAGTACAAGAGAAGTCAGACTGGGCTGTGCATCACAGAAGGGTCTCTGTGCCCTGCTCCCCACCTCATCCCAGCTCTCCAAAAGGAGGAGAGAGGATGGCACTCCCAGGGCAGAAGTAATGGGGTCTCACTTCCTAGGGTGTAGCATAGGGATGATAAATTGAAGAGAACAGCTCATGTCTAGCTTGGTGCTGGTGTCATAGAACAGCAATGGCTACATGAGGCCTGGAGGAGAAAGGAGATGTCCCAGACAGGTGGAAGGAGAGAAAGAGACTATTCCAGTAGCCCTTCAACTGTGCAAGAGGAGAGAGAGAGAAGGAGAAAAAAAAGGGGACAGCCCGGCAATAGGTGCAGGGTTATGTAGGTCTGCAGAGGTCTTGTGGCCTGGTTGAAGGGATGCTGTAGCAAATGTCTGTGCGGAGGAGAAAGACTACTTGACATCCAAGCTGGGTGGTAAAGCTCAGTGGATGCTGGAAGTGATCCTGATGCTCTGGGGTTAGATGGCTGCCCTGATGCCATGACACCATGTACACTCCCTGGAACTTGGATATTATTCCAGGGAAGAGAGAAAAATCCTGAAATGATTGGGAAATCACTGTTTGCTTGAATTTATCTGGGTGTATTTTTTTCTGCCAGGTGGCAAAATTGAGATAGCAGAAATAGGAATGTAAAGAAATGTTTTTCTGCAAAATGGAGTTAGTTGTCTGTGAAAATATACCTCTGTCATAAAACCATCTTCTAAGAAGACCAAATAAGATACAGTAAAGGCATGAACCATTAGGGGTTTCTGGACTTCTATAATTTTTTTGATGATTAACCTTAAGACTTATATTCCCACATGGAAAAATTTCCTAACCAGGCCTAGTGTAAGTGTACGTTCTCAGCCCTTGTTACTACAGTTTGCTTTGTTGCTATGTGTGCTAAGCCGCTTCAGTCGTGTCCAACTCTTTGCAGTCCTATGGACCATAGCCTGCCAGGCTCCTCTGTCTATGGGATTCTCCAGGCAAAAATACTGGAGTGTGTTGCCATTTCCTTTTCCAGGGGATTTTCCTGACCCAGGAATCGAACTTGCATCTCTTACGTCTCCTGTATTGATAGGTGGGTTCCTTACCACTAGTGCCACCTGGGAAGCCCTTTGTTTGTTGCTATTGTTCATAGTTACTACAAGTATCCTTGGATCATTTAATGAATGTAGGACTTATAGATTTCATTAGTGACCACTGAAAAGGAAGGTCAAAAATCTGAGCTCTTCCACCTTGTTCATAAATGGTATCCAATGCATCAGCAAATTCTGAGACTCTCTCCCCAAAATATATCCTAAACCTGGCCATTTTACATACTCTCCATTGCTATAACTCTAGCATATAAATCCATTCTTCAGTTACCAAGGTCGTCTTCCTGTCCCTTAAACATGCCAGGATTGTTCCTGCCCCAAGACCTTTGTGCTTCTTATTCCTGCTGTTTGGAATACTATTCCATCACATGGCTAACTCTTATCATTCAGGCCTTTAATTAAATGTTACCTCCTTAAAGAGGCTTTCCCTACCCCTTCCATCCCAAGCTCCCAGTTAAAACAATCCTCTCTAAGTCATTCTCTATCATAATACACAGAGTGCTTATTGGGGCCTGAAATTATTTTATGCACCTGTTTGTTTATATTTTTACTGTTTCTCTCCTTCCAACAAAACGTGTGTGCACGCATGCTCAGTCATGTCTGACTCTTTGCGACCCCATGAACTGTGTGGCCCACCAGCCTCCTATGTCCATGGAATTTCCCAGGCATGAATACTGGAATAGGTTGCCATTTCCTCCTCTAGGGATTTTCCAGACCCAGGGATCAAACCCATGTCTCCTGTGTTGGCAGGCAAATTCTGTCATGTTTCCCCCTGTATCCCTGGTACCTAACTTGATACAGTAGACACTCAATATAGCTTTACTCACTGGTTTAAAAAGTGGAAGATGTTGAAGATTGGAACGAACTTTACCACAGGGCCTCCCTTGTAGCCTTTTTGAAAGAAAAATTCACATCAAGGTTTTATTTGTGTGAGTTTCCTCTTCCTTTCCAAAGTGGAGTGCTACCAAGCATTCTAGTTAATTGTATGTTTTTGTGAGTTGAGTTTCAGTCAGTTGAAATTTTAGTTGATTGTTGTTGATCAATAATAGGTGATCAACTATTTAGGCTTCTTATGGTGATAGAAAGGAATCGTAAATAATCAACCTGTGCAGGCTTGCCAGGTGAATTCAAGGAAAGTCTAATTGAACAGATGGGTCCCCATCCTCTAACTGGAAGGCTATTAGGTGTTTTGACTTTGTTAGACAAGAAAAGAGAGAGGTCCTGTGGTGAGTTCCTCTAGGGAAGAGAGTTTCAGAATTCTCACAAAGATCTGGGAGTCCTGTGTGATGTTAATTATCCTGGTGTGGTCTGAGAGAGTTGGCAGCCTCAAAGATAACAAAGACTTAACCCCCTAAGGCTTCCTGAGCTGTGACATGCTCTCATAAGCAAGTAGGTTACCTGGGAGGACTAACGGAGACAGGCTAATGAAATCCATATGGTTGGTCACTTTGGACAGATGGCCTGCATGCCACCTTGGAAGCACCTGAAATTTCTAGGTGGTCTTCAAGGGCAGCTTTAAGCTGTGCACGGTGAAGTTATTGAATCTGCAGACCACGAAGGAATGGCTAGAGATGGACTGAGAGATGAGGTCATATTTTATAACGGGTAGGAATGGGATCATGAGGATGGGGGAAGGATATAAATGAGTTTTCTCTCTCCTCCCAAAGCTGGAAATGCCATCCCCCAACTCTCTTCCATTGAGCAAGCAGAGGTTTTCTTTTTGAGAAATACCGTTCTCTTACGTCTCCTCAGAGCCTTATTTGGACGATCTCTATACTTCAGTTGCTCTACTGGTGGGTTTTTAAGTCTCCTGGGATTTGTAGAACCCTTCATATCGTTAAAGAGCTTTTTCTGATATTACCTTCTAACTAACTCCATACAGAAGGTAGAGCAGGGAATATTTCCCTTGATAGATGAGGAAACTGAGACCAAATGACCCTTACCCAAAGAAAAACAAGAAAGTCACCAGGGAATGTGAAATTAGAAATCATTTTCATCTTCTTATTCTTTCCAGTTTTATCTACATCATGACATAACCCTTGTCATATCAGAAGCTATAACAAGCCATGAATAATAGCAGTCTACTGCATTTGTGGCATTTGCTCTAGTTTTATGGATGTTTTCCTTTTCTTTGCCTTCTTATCTTGGATCCCTTTGAGATTTGGGGGGCATGGCAAAATGTAATTTCAATGTATGGCAAAACCAATACAATATTGTAAAGTAAAATAAAGTAAAAATAAAAAAATAAAAAATAAAAAAATAAAAGTGTGTATAGGCTTCCTTTTCTAATTGATCCATCAGAGGGAATAAAAACAAAGATCAACCAGGAGATGATAGAGATGCCTTAACATGCTCTACCCTATAGGCTTGGTTCATGCAGAGTACCCCATGTTTCTATGAACACTCGTACCAGAAAGGCATTGAGATGGAATGGAAAGAGGACCCCGTCTAGACTCAGAATTCTAGCTTGTCCCCACTGAGCTGAGCAGCTTTCAAGTCACAGTGTCATCTTGCCTCAATGTTTCCTCCCTGAGGGAGGTGTAATAACACCTGTTCTGGTTGCCTGGCAGGATTATCATGTGAATAAAGTGTGATGAGATATGTGAATATGTGTTGAAAGGGGTTTCTCAGGTGGCCATAGTGGTAAAGAACCTGCCTGCCAATGCAGGAGACAAAAGAGATGCGGGTTCGATCCCTTGGTCAGGAAGATCCCCTGGAGGAGGGCATGGCATCCCACTCCAGTATTCTTGCCTGGAGAATCCCAGGGACAGAGGAGCCTGGCAGGCTATAGTTCATGGGGTTGCAAAGAGTCGGACATGACTGAGTGACTTCACTTTCACTTTTCACTTTCTGGGGCACTGGAGCAAGTCATGTCTTTCCCCTCTCCTTTCCATTCATATTTATTTTTTAAGGGGTTTAAATTAGCATTAACATTTCATTTTAAATGTTATCCTCTTATCCCCTGAACTATCTTCAGTGGGAGTATGGCCAAGAATCTGGAAAAGAGGGCTTCCCATATGGCTCAGCTGGTAAAGAATCTGCCTACAATGTGGGAGACCTGGGTTTGATCCCTGGGTTGGGAAGATCCCCTGGAGAAGGGAAAGACTACCCACTCTAGTATTCTGGAAAAGAAAGCAAGCATTTGTAGTTGTCTTCTAATATTTCTAGGGGTCTGAAGGCAGAGAGAATTTTGGAATTGCTTTTCCTCCCAGTGCTACTTTTTAACATGACTCTGTATCAGGTTAAATTTTCAAAACCTGATGGAGAATGATCATTTTGGTGCAGTTTTCCAAGTCATAGTGGCATTTCTTTGGGCAATGGCAATGAAGCTGTCGACTTGTCTGTTTTTTTAGCATGGGTGCTTCCAACTCCAATTGGGACATTTAGTTTTGGAGCTGCTGTCTAAGGAAATCAGTTTTCAAGTCATGAGGGCTGATGGTAGTATTTCAGATGTCTCTTCCAGCTGCAAGCATTTGGCTCAGCCCCTCCCTGCCTTCCTCTCTGTGCCAGTGACTTTCTGTGACTGTAAGATAACAGCTAAGGATAGTTCAGAAAATGAGAGAAACAAAAGAATCACTTAAAGATACCATTATTTTAATGGCAGCCTTACTCAGGACAAGTAAAAATGTCCGCAGGGCGATTAGAAAGGAATTTTCTTTTATTTTTCTCTTAGTGGAAGGACTAGAGGGCTGGCCCCGGGCTGTTTTATGGTATTACTATCTAGCCCCTGTGGTTTTAACATGGAGTGAAAATGGGTAGACATGAGCTCATGTTATGTTTGTAAATGTTGCATGGGGTCTTGTTTTAGCCTGTAATGTTGAGAAGGCATGCCATCAGGGGTCCTCAATTTTTTTTTTTTTTTGTAGAGGAGTTGCTGTTCTTAAAATTGCCTTGAGATCATGGAGGATTGAGGGGAAAGTGACATGCTGTGGCAGTGAAGTCCCCAAGTAAGAGATGATGTGTTCCTGCTGGTTGCTTTCTCTGATTTATGGGGTTCAAGGAGGGGAAGAGTAGAAGATATTAATTTAAAAAAAAATTGGCAACACCTCATGGCATGTGGGACCTTAGCTCTCCTACCTGGGATGGAACCCACACTCCTGGCATTGGAAGGCAGGGTCTTAACCCTTGGACCATTGGGAAAGTCCTGAGTAGAGGATATTAAGAGGACAAATGGCTTGGAGACCAATTGGTTGGGCCCCTCAGTATTATGTGAATACCAAGCATTCCCTTTTTTGGGTTTACATAACATTTTCAGTACAATCAGGCTAAGAGTTGGCTTGTCCTATACCGCTCATTCTACTCTTAGATCATCAACTTTTGTAAGCTGTCCTAAAGAACTTCCCCACAGAGTCCTTACTGCTGTCACTAGTAACCAATTGAGGAAAAAGAAGTGGCTAGTGGGAATTAGAAAATGATTTGCCCTTCTTTATACCTAGAAATATCCAGCATCTTTTCTAATCAGATTTTCAAAACAGTTCCATTTTCATACGAATTGCTTATTGGCTGTAAAGGTCACTAGGAATTGGTGAACATTAGAAACTGCAAACCAATTACAATGTGGCAATAGCTTTGCTCAGAATTGAATGTTGATTCAGATTGGCTCCAGTAATAAGATGTTCTTTAATGAAACCATTGTTACATAGATTAGTATATGCTTTCATAGTTTTTGAGAAAGACACATGTGTTGGGGTGTGGTCTGGGCATGGGGGCAATGACTGGTCACTCTTTCAAGTCTTTGTGCTAATAAATCTTCCTAGAGAGCCTCCTTTGCCTGGAATATAGATGAATGGCCTTAGAAAGCTTAATGGGAATTGATACCACCTAGCGAATACCATTGGAGAAGGCAGTGGCACCCCACTCCAGTACTCTTGCTTGGAAAATCCCATGGACAGAGGACCCTGGTAGGCTGCAGTCCATGGGGTCGCTAAGAGTCAGACACGACTGAGAGACTTCACTTTCACTTTTCATTTTCATGCATTGGAGAAGGAAATGGCAACCTGCTCCAGTGTTCTTGCCTGGAGAATCCCAGGTACAGGGGAGCCTGGTGGGCTGCCATCTATGGGGTCGCACAGAGTCGGACATGACTAAAGTGACTTAGCAGCAGCGGATACCATTTAAAGCACACCTTCTTAATTTCTAATCCTTGAAGGAAAAATGCTTCCCAGAACAACGATCCCTGATTGGAGGGTCCAAGCCTGGTGTCTTGATAGCTTAAGTGGTCAATTACTTCTTGTAGCAATTTGATGCCTGTTGGGATGGTGAACATAGGCTCTGCTAAAGCTGGACAGCAAACCAAATTTCCTGGAGCTGATTGTGTGCTGACTATTCAGCAGATGGAAATCCCTGGCTTCCTGCCCTTAAATGTGTGAGTGATTTCATGAGGGCAGGGGATTATTCCCAGATAAGCTTCTGGAACAGCCATCGAGGTGAGGGTCAAGGCCAGGTTAGTCCAAGAAGATCTTCACATCATTTTGATGCTGCTATTGGATTAGCCAAAAAGTTTGTTCGGTTTCTTCTGTACTATCATGTGGAAAAACCCAAACAAACTTTTTGGCCAACCCCAATAGTACCGAGTTCCTCACCCTGGTTAGGGATTATGAGCTGCTCAATAAAAAGTGGTAGAGGTGCAAGAGGGATATCCTAAGCCAATAAAACTTCTTTTTTTTTTTTAAAATCAAGTGCCAACGCATGTAAGAATTAAAGATTTTAAAATTAAAAAAATAAAAAACTAAAAAAAAAATAAATAAATAAAATCAAGTGCCCCTCTGTTTTTCCACCTACAACCCCTTCCAAGAGAATTCTTGAAAGGGTATCAGAACTCACTCTTTCTGCTTCAGGGAATGAAAACAGTTTTTAGTTAATTGCTATAATTTCAAGAAACGTACTCCTGCTGGTTTCCTGTAAAACAATTGGATACATCCCATGATAATACACCTATAAATACATTTCTTACTGATTTCTTAAAACAAGCTGGCTTAGAACCAACATTCGTTTACTGTGGATCTTTGAGGAGAAGTCACTAATTGTACCTGCCATCTGATAACTCGATTTTTGGTTGGAGAGAATGACTCAAATTTTCTTTTCTACCAACTACACAAGTGGCTTCTGGATCATTGTTAAAATCAGTTACCTGGGTTATAACAGGTAACAGTTAGCAGGCAGTTGTATGTATAGAATGGGTCAGTTTTCTCAGAGCTGAATAAATGCATGAGTTCTTAAACATTCCATCAATAGCCTTTTTTAAAGACCTGTTACTACACAACAAAGATCTTGATGTTTTATGTAAAAGTGGTTTGTCCATTGTATTATCCTTTTATAATGTTCTATCTCCTTTCTTCTTTCTCCTCCACAGTGCTGATGCTTTACTAACTTTTGCTAGTGAACAACTTGCTTCCCCTATTAAGATTGGGCCTATGTTGGGTCAGAAAGGGGTCAATAAATCTACTCAAGAAATTAAAACAATTATCAGTTTCCCTGAAAATTGAATTATCTGCATGTATAGGAATGCTTGAAACAACTGAAATACATTTCAATAGAAAACCAATGTATAAAATAGAATGTCATTTTATAGTCCATGATTCCTCAGATTCTTAATCAATCACCTAACATCAGTGAACTGGTGAGACATAAAATTACTGCTTTTGTAAAAGCTAAAAAAGAGAACAGATATTTAGTTCAATGACTTCAGTATTCAAGTAAGGGGACCAAGGCTGACAGAAGGTAAATGACCTGCCCAAGGATAAAGAGTCACTTGGTGCCAGGTTGGGATTCCAACCTGCGAGTTCAAACTCAGTGCTCTTGCCATGCCACTTGTGAGGTCACACATGAGTCTTGGATCTAAAGGACAATGAATTAGGTCATCAAGCAAGTAGTTCTGTCTTTAAGATGCTCTTGATAATATTTCCACCCTTCCCCAACCCTCCTTTAAAACACCATGAATTTGCCTTTCTGAGCAGGTGGTAAAATAAAAACCAGCAGGCCCAATTAACTGAAAAGCACTTACTCTGAAAAACTCTTTTGTTGAGCCGGAGTCCAGGGTCCCATATGCAATTTCAGTCTGCTTAGCTAAGTCTTCAGCACTCTCTATGGGAGAAACCATCCTCTCCACAGTCAAGAAAGCAGCGAGATTGGCAGTATAGGAAGAAATTATGATCAGGGTGAAGAACCACCAAACCCCTCCAACAATGCGCCCGGAGAGTGATCTACAAAACAAAACAAAGACCCATCCAGACCCAGAGGGGCCAGATTTCAGTTTACGAAATCCTTATCTTTCTTTTTGGAAAGAGGAATGATTTCAGTGGAGCTGATGAAATCGAGAAGTCAATGATATCAGGGGATGAACACATCAAACAGAATGACACATTGACAGCAACACCACATGGCACGATGGCATGGGAGGATGGTACATGCATAATGCTCTTCAGGCCCCTAAGGGTTTCAAAGCAGGATTATTTATTTAATCACAGGAATAAATACCTTCTTTGTGCCAGCTCCTGCTTAGATGTAATCATTGTACTTACCTGATTCTCTTCCTGTGAGCCTTGCTGGCCGCACCTGGGGAAGACTCTTCTGTTTCCTTTATGGCAAGTGGTTCCCAGCCTTGCCTGTACATTAGAATCACCTGGGATCTTAAACCTCTAATGCTCAGACCCAGCCAACAAAAAAATCAGAACTTGAGAGGTGCAACCCAGATGTATATATTTTTAAAAATCTCTCCAGGTGATTACAATGTGCAGTCAAGGTTGAAAAACAATGATGTAAGGTGATGTCATGGGAGACACAGAATCAAAAACCTTTATGTATTTGAGGAGAAACGAGTAGATGCTAGTAAATGAGCACGATTCACTGTGAGTTTAACACATTTACTACAGATGTTGCCATTCTAGTGAAGTTGGTTAACTACAAGGCAAGGGGCCATGAGATAATATTATTGTCTTCATATAAATGGCTAATGGGGCTCAGGAGTTTTGATCCAGGGATTGAAACTCTTCCCTTTTAAAAACTGAGACTAAGCACATAGGACAGGCCTCAAGTGAAGTTGGAAACTAGTTGTGTAATAGGATTTGAGAGGCACTAAAACATTTGTCTGTATGCTCCCTCACCAATATAACCAAAACAGATAAAACCATCCTCATTGGTCTGCTCTAGACATTCTTACTATTGGGATTATCTTCCAAGGTTTCTTCAGGAGGCTTGGTCAAAATGTCACACTTTACTTCAACAGCATCTGTTTTCATATCATTCTGGATTAGTATATCCAGTTAGTGGAGAATGGGACAGATGATGCATAAGTTTTCATCAGGGAACGTCTTGTTCTTGAATGTAACTTGGGGTGTTTGTTAAAATGCAGATTCTGAATATCCGAGTGCTCAAAAATCTGGACTTCTTAAGCATCACTGGTGATGGCAGTGGTCTGCCGATCAAATTGAGAAATACTGTTCTCCATCAGTGATTGTCAACTCTGCTTGCATATCAATGTCATCAGGAGAGCTCGAGACAAAACAAAACAAAACACAATGACCAAAAAAATAAAAAATGAAATGGCAACCCACTCCAGTGTTCTTGCCTGGAGAATCCCAGGGACGGCGGAGACTGGTGGGCTGCCGTCTGTGGGGTCGCAGAGTCTGACACGACTGAAGCGACTTGGCAGCAGCAGCAGCAGCAGCAGCAGACTCCACCCCAGATCAATGAAATCAGAATCTCTGGGGGTTGGGCCTAAGTAGCAACATTTGAAAAGTTTTTATTTATTTATTTTTGGCTGTGCTGTGTCTTCCCTGCCACTCGGGCATTTCTCTAGTTGCGGCGAGTGGGGGCTACTCTCTAGCTGTGGTGCATGGATTTCTCCTGGCGGTGGCTTCTCTCGTTGTGTAGCAGGGGCTCTCGGGCGCGTGGGCTTCAGTAGTTGCAGCACAGACTCAGGCATTGCAGCTCCCTGGCTGTAGAGCGCAGGCTCAGTAGTTGTGGTGCACCGGCTTAGTTGCTCCGCGACGTGTGGGATCTTCCTGGACTAGGGATTGAACCCGTGTCTCCTGCATCGTCAGGTGGAGTTTTTACCACTGAGCCACCAGGGAAGCCCCAGCAGCAGCATGTTCATAAAGCTCCTTGGGTGCAGCCAGGATTAGAGCCACAGTCCTACATCCTGAGAGTACCTGGGGATAGGGTCTGCGGGGAGTTAGGGGGTAGTGTAAGAACCCCAAATGCTTAAAGATGGATACAGGCTTGTCCTGAGGAAACGTCACCTCCTTTGCAATGCCGCTGAAGGCTGGCTCTGTGTGCAGAAACGAAATATGGTCGCTAGGTTTCATAAAACATTGCCACATTATTCTGAGGATAGTTCTGCTCTGTGGCATAGCTCCATCCTGGTTAGGCTGTGTTCTCTCATGCCCAGAAAAGCTCACAGGAAAAGAACTCGCTCTGTCATAGAGTCAAGAATAGGCGTAGGAGCCTGGCACCTTTCCAGGCTCTGTGGGAAGAGGGCAGCTCTGGGCTGAAAGCTGGCAAGTCAGGCTCTTCTCTGTCTGTACATGCATTCTACCACTTGGAAGCAAAGTTAAATTCCTGTGTCCCAAGATAACCTTTTTTGAGCCTCTGGAAAATCCAGTTGTTTTAGATTTTACACTCTGATCAAATCATTTTGGCACATGTTTTGATAGATAGTATTCTTTATTGATTAACTGTAAAAAAAAAAAAAGACTTGTTTTTTTTTAAAGCCTGTAATTTTTGTTGGTCCCTGGATGCTTCAAACAACCCATATTTATTTCTGAGTGTAGTCACTTAGTTTTTTGGCTGTGCAAATCTGCTTTGCAATAGATTTTTTCTAACTAATAGTTATACTTTCTCAGTATTTGTTGGGAACATCTCCCTTTTAATAAGAAGAGGTAAAAACATCTGGATGAGTCAGAAAGAACGTCACACTTCCAAATGCTAAAAGTATATGGAATATTTCAATCATGAATTTGTACCTTTCATAGTCTTTCTTCATTGTTGACATATACATTTCATTTATTCTGGGCTGATCTGACTCTGGAAATAATTTTTCTATATAAAAGATGCATGTTCAAAGTGGCATTTGTAGTAATAAAAAAATGATACTAGCTAACACGTAAGAAGCTCTTCCTATGTGCCAGACTCTGTTTTAATTGTTTACATGTGTCAACTCTTTTAATCCTCCATCCCTGTGCTTAAGTCGTATTTTACAGATAAGAAAATGGAGGCATTCTACAGATAAATAACTGAGGCAAAGAGATGAGAAATAGGAAATAAATCATCTAGATGTACACAATAGGAAAGACATGCCCATATTTTTATAGTATAAAATATTCACATTTTGTATAAGAAAATCCAGAATGGTGGGTAGATTATAGAAGGAGCAATTTTCCTACAAACTCTGAGAAATACCATTGCAGGAAAACCAAACCTGTTTGGGTAATTATTGTTTATTATCTGTTGTTCATTTGGAATGGAGCTGTGAATGCCATCCTTATTTGGGAAGATAGGGTTTTATGGAGATCAAGGGGAAAACTGATTTTGGAGTATTTCCAGAATCATGGTTTGGTATGGAAAGGGGTGTATTCTGCTGCTGCGAATACTAATGGTAGTTTATGTATTATCTATTTGAAATGTGGAGAACAACACAGTAATTTATGGAAATTACATTTGTGTCATGCTATTGCAGCTAATGGACTATGACTGTATCTGTGTGATCTAAAATCAAGCCTGCACATCATAACCTGGTTATTTTGGCCACCTTAATAGCTGACTCAGATAATCATGTGGTTGATCTATATGACTCAGCTGAAATTATCTGTTGACATGACCAAAAATAAACTTAAAAAGCAAACTGGTCTTTTTTGTGACCTCTTGTCTACATGGTTATTGATTTCGGCAGTTATGTAGTTAATACTGCAATAGACCTACGATCATAGAGAATTTTGGTGAATATCCACATAGAAATGATAAAATAGTATCCACAAGCATCAGCATAGATGGAAAAGGAGCTTCCTGGGAATCAGCATTGAATGCACTCAGCATTCTCCCCTTAAGACAGTAGTAGCTTTGATAAGAGTCTTGGAATTTCTACCACTTTCTTCCCTTGTGTGACAGTGATGCCTACATTCTTTTACGGAGAATGTGTGCAGCGGAACTAACTGGGAAGAAGCTCTATAAAAATCTTCACATTTCCCTTTTCTCATTAGTGAAACTATAGCCATTTAAACCCACATTTCACATGGAGGCTATATAAAAAGTGACTGATGGGTCAGCCCTATCACATTTTTAAAAGGATCCATTAAAACAAGACAAGACTTTATAGTTGAGTTAGAAAGACCTGTCATTTCTTAGTATCTTTCCTTCCATTAATGCAGCTTCGACATGCTTAACATTCATTTCAAGTAGTTTTGTTGCACAAGACAGATTTGGAGGTTAGCATAATGAAATGACTGTAAAATGCTGCACATTTAGTATTTATATAAATGTGTTAAAGGAACATATCATACTTTTGAAGGAATGTAAGTGGAGGCATGAAGTTAATGAAAGGAAATTAGCAACAAGAGAAACACAGACATAAAAACATTGCAAAATAATACACAATGCTCCTGTTATCTGTAATCAGAAGAAACTAGAGTTTCTGAGTTAATAATAAAATGTACTTTATGGCCTCTAAAATGATAATAAAAGTGAGCAATGTGCTGTAACCTTCATCCTGTAAGTAAATTTTGAAATCTGCACTTTACTAGCTTCACAAGATGAAGAGCTGGAACTGCAAACTGCTTCTCTTTTGCACCAACTCTTCATCATTCCTTTGCTTCCTTCTTTCTTCCAAAGTATGCATCATTCCTACACTCCACTCAATGCTGTGTCTATGACAGATTATTTTTTAAATGTGCAGAATCAATCTTCTGCTCTTCTAGTCTTCTCTGATGGGCATAACTAACCATCTCCCCCAAACTTAAAACAAGGGCTTTCAGGCAGAAAAGACATGAAATACTTGTAATAAAAAATCCTGCTATTACAATTAATTTATTATCACTCCACTACTGCTTTGAAGTGAATTTACAGTAGGATGAAGACCCTGCTCCTACATCAGTAAAGGAAAGGTTATTACTTTAAATGGAGCCCCCGAGCTCCTGTTATGTTTGATCCCATTCATTTTTTACCCTTTGTATATTTTATTCTTCTGCATATACTTTCTATTTTAAAAGAGGATCTGTATGTCAGCTAACTTGGAATGGATCCCCTGCCTGCTTCTCCAAAGGATTAATATCTTCAAATCTTAACAGGACAATAATGCTCATGGAATAATGTGTACACAGCGACCAGGTTCAAGTTAGCGTGTTCTTTCCATTTTCTCTGTTGTCATTCCCTGGAACCTTGTATCTTGAACTTGGCAGGCCCTCAGATGTCCCTGCAGCTCTAGAGAAAGTCAGCAGGGGGAGCATTTGTCTGGGAGGACTCGGACTCTGGACTGCTTAGCAGTTCTATCAACGTTTTACAAAGGAAATACATTTCAGATTTAAAAAAAAAATTATAACCACCTGTCAATATCAGCAAGACATTGCGAATAATATAACCAAAATATTTGCAAGTGGTGTAATCCTTAAGGAAAGCCCGTTAGGGGTTCAAAAAGGGATGTTGTCAGTTACTTCTCATCAGAAATCAGCTATCTGGCACTGACTACAATTTCAATCGGATTCCTAAAGAGGATTAGGAACTAAAACGCAAATGCAATATGAACTATTGATATTTGTGAAGCCAGCATGGTTAAGAGCAGCAAGTTTAAAGATGATAATCGCTACCATGTATTGAGAACTTACTATAGGTCAGGCACTGTGCTTTACATTTTATAGATGAGGAACTGAACCTTAGCAAGATTTAGTTACTTGTCCCACGTTACACAACAACTAAGCAGATTGTGAATCTGGTGAGACGAACTCCAACACCCACACACCTAATCACTATGCTCCCTCCATCTGGCTACACCCACTGGCTATCTCCCCATGCCCCAATCAAGGGGGAAGAAGGTTGAAGGCAAGCAATCTCCTCATACTTTCTTCTCCTGACTCCCCCTAGAGATTCATTCGTGTATGAATACAACCTCAGCTTATTACATTGATTACTCTCTCTATAGGTGATTTGGTCTCACCTGAATTGGTCACTCTGAACGACTGGGGTAGTTGAAAATATCAAACCTAATTGACATAGACTCTTTAAGCTTCTAGGTTTCTGTTCATAGCTCTATTTGATGGCAATGGAATCATGCTCAGTTTTCCTGGTGATGTCTCATTGCTGATTTCCCCGTCTTTTACTTTGAGTGAACACATGTTCAGTAGCATTCTTAAATGCTCACTGCCTACTTTCTTTAACAGCCAGCTGTTTTTTTTCCCCTGGAAAACAGCTCTTGGGGCTGAGCGTGAGGGAAAGAATGGAACAAACAGTGTGCCATTAGGTCGATAGTGGGAGGCAGTGTGTGGTAGTGGAAATAATTGTACTGCTTGCTGGCTCTTAGAAACCCCATGACCTTGGCTTCCATGACATTATCTCTCCAGGCACTATTCCTTTGTCATGATGTGAGAAAAGCACTATGAAGTGGAAAGAGCATGGATTTTAGAACTAGAGTTTGAATACTGGCTTTGTCATTATTTGCAGGGCTAGGCAAATTGTTTCACCTGAGCATCAACTGCACCTGAAAAATGAGTATAATGCCCACCTCGTGGCAGTGTTTTGAGGATTAGAATTCACATTATAATACAGGTAAAGTGCCCAGATGCAGAGGGAACTCAGAGAAGGTTGTTGTTCCTGGGCCCTCAGTAAACAGAAGCAGTTGGGTTAATTTATGTCTGAGATTCCCTCCTGCTATGATATTTGATAATTCTACTTTAAAATGTGGTCTCTTATAATGCCTTCAATTGCTTCAATTTTGATAAAAGCCAGAGTGTACAATGCATGCTCACATTCTGGGCTTGCTGGAAAGTTTGCATTCCAGGTATGGCCACTGAACAGAAATAAAGTATCATGCTGGCATTCGCAGCTGAAGGCAACCACGAATCTTAGAGTGCAACTATGTGATTATTGGGAATTTCTAAATCAGTTAATAGAAAAGCACCTTACAGGGGGGTTTGCTGCTATACACTTAAGCACAAATATATAACCAGTAGCATTCTCAAGACAAGGAGAAACATGTTCCCTCCTTACTTGAATGTAATAAGTATGCTAACAAGCATAACATATTATCAAGAGATTTAAAGATATAATTTCTTTTGAAGGACATAAAAGATAGTATTGAAGGAGAGAGTACTCATATGGTAGAAAATTTAGAGTTTGTAAAGGTAATAATTTATTACTCAAAAGCACAGTAAGGATAATACTTGTTACTTTGCCAGGTTGAGTTGAAACCAGCATTCAGAAAAAAAAATGAAACAGAATCGTGAATATCAGAATGCATGGCACACTGTAAGGGTAATGTCTGGTGAAACTTGTATTATGTACATATATGTGTACTAAGTTGTGTTGGAAAATTTATTTCTGACCGAAGGCCATGCTCAAAACATTTGAAAGCCATTGGTCTATAGGACAGTGTTTAGTGCAGAATAATAAAATCTGTACCTTGAAAAAAGTACCTGATATATTTCAGTGCCACAGAAGAGCCATAGCTAAAATTCTGCTACAAAAAAATGAAAATAAAGAATCTTTCCAGCTTGTCATTTTTAGGCCATCATTTTAAGTTATTACTTAATGAGGCAATATGCATAAATACTTCTAAAAACAAATGACCTTTTAAGGGTCCAGTTTGAGTATGCACAGTAGTATGCGGCACTCCAGTGGGGCAATCACAAATTTAGTTTTGAAAATTCACTTACAGAAACCAATAAAATCTCCAACCTTAATAAGTCTTTAGCATTGCCTCAACACAGATTACCAGTCATGTTAAAATCATTCAATTACAGGATCATCCAGAAACCCTTATCTCTTGAAGTGAACATTAAAAAAAAATCAGATAAGAAAGAAGAATGAACTCCCAGATGGTATCACAAAATGACACACATTCTAAGCACAAAAGGAACAGGGAGCGAAATAATTTGGAAAACCTGACCAAGCAGATGGAGGGTGGCAAAAAAGAATGACTTAGACAAATGAGGCTTGACCCACACATGTTATATTAAAAAGCTGCTGAAGATGGTCACCAGTGATTTATACTGTGAAACTTCATTTAAATGAAGGCAATATGCATAAATACTTAAAAATAAATGGATAATCCGTTTGTGTTCTAAGTGGATAATCTCAAAATGATGTACTCTATAAAAACATGGTAGGTGACCTCCTGAGTCCTAGTTTAAATAAAGATCCCTATTGCCAACAAAGGTCCATCTAGTCAAGGCTATGGTTTTTCCAGTAGTCATGTATGGGTGTGAGAGTTAGACTATAAAGAAAGCTGAGGGCTGAAGAATTGATGCTTTTGAATTGTGGTGTTGGAGAAGACTCTGGAGAGTCCCTTGGACTGCAAGGCGATCCAACTAGTCCATCCTAAAGAAAATCAATCCTGAATATTCATTGGAAGGACTGATGCTGAAGCTGAAACTCCAATACTTTGGCCACCTGATGTGAAGAGCTGACTCATTTGAAAAGACCCTGATGCTGGGAAAGATTGAGGGCAGGAGAAGAAGGAGACGACAGAGGATGAGATGGTTGGATGACATCACCGACTCGATGGACATGAGTTTGAGTAAATTCCGGGAGTTGGTGATGGACAGGGAGGCCTGGTGTGCTTCAGTCCATGGGGTCGCAAAGAGTCAGACACGACTGAGCGACTGAACTGAACCAAACTGATGTTTGTGTAATTGACTCTGGTCAGTATTTGGATTCATGTTCAATTTTACCAAAGTTAAAACTTTTTATTTAAGAAAAAACTCATTTTTTTCTGATTATATAGATGTTATATTTGCTTATAATATTTTCTGATTATGAATCCACCACCACAGTTGTTTAGATGAGTCAACACTTTAAGTGGGTGAAGTCTAGGACATTAACATTCAATATCTTCAATAGCATCACTGAGATAAAATATGCATACCACAAAATCCACCAATGTCCGTGTGCAGTGAATGAATTTAGTAAATTAAGAGTTGGGCAACCATTGCCACAATCCAGTTTGGGACCATTTCCATCACTCTGAAAAGTTCCCTTGAGTCCGTTTGTGGTTAATCTCCATAGGGATGGGACTAGGGTGAGGCAAGTGAGGCATTTGCCCCCACACATTGAAGGAAGAGCCCAAATCTCATTAATCAAGATAAATAGCATTTTACTGCAATATTTTTAAAAAATCAAAATTAATACAAAAATTTATGATGAAAAAATAGCAAATTTTAAAATAAAAACGATCTGCCCCTTGTGCTTGCTGTACTCAGCCTCATTTGCCTCACCCTAATTCTGACCCCCATTCTAATCCCTTTCTGCTCCCTCCAAGGCCCCAGAAATCATTAACATGATTCCTGTTTCTATTGATTTGCCTATTCTGGACAAATGAAATAATACGGGATAGTCAATAAATGGAATTTAAGAAATGGATTCATATGGTATGTGGCATTTTGCATCTGGCTTCTTTCATTTAGCATCATGTTTTCTAAGTTCATGTAGTAGCATGTATCTGTCTTTTTTTTTTCTTTTAGTTCCTCAATAGTTTCCCATTCCAAATGTGGCATGGATATACCATTTTGATTATCCATTCATCTGTTGATGGACATTTGGGTTTCCACCTTTTGGCTATAATAATTCAAATTCCTATGAACATTTGTGTGTAAGTCTTTGTGTGGATATATGTTTTCTTTTAGGTAAATAAGAGTGGAATTGCTGTGTCGTTTTAAGTATATGTCTAATTATAAGAGACTGCTAAACCGTTTCCCGGTCTGGTTGTAGCATTTTGCATTCACACTACTAATGGATGAGAGCTATAGTCATTCCACATCCTCGTTACCACTTAGTATTGTCTGTCTTTTTGATTATAGCCATTCTATATAGGCTATATAGAGGTGTCTATGAGGCTATATAGAGGTGTCTCACTGTGATTTTCATTTGCATTTCCCCTTTGACTAATGATGGTGAGCATCTTTTCATGAGATTATTAACCATTTGTATGTCTTCTTTGGAAAAATGTCTATTCAAATCTTTCATCCATTTTTATATTCAGGTTGCTTATCTTTTCATTGAATTGCATGAGATCTTTCTATATATTGGATAAAAGCCCTTTATCTTATCACATGTGCTTTCCTAACATTTTGTCTCACTGTGGCTTGTCTTTTCATTTTCTTAATGATGTTTTTTGAATTACAAAATGTTTTGAATTTTGATGAAGTCCAGTTTATCAGTTCTTACAGTGGATTGTGCTTTTTGTGTTCTAAAAATTCTTTGTCCAATCCAGGGTCATGTGGACTTCCTCTTGTGCTTTCTTTTAGAAATTTTATAGTTTTAGTGATTAAACTTGGATAAGGTACTATAGTGAAACAGTTCTAGGCAGTCAGAGAAAAAATGAAAAATGGAGGACCCTGAAAGGGGAAGGTAGAGTTTTAAAGAAGAGTTCTGTCTTCTTTTAAATTTTTTCTAGATTCAATCTCTGGACAAGTGAGAAAATGTTTTAGCTCAATTAGGAAAGCATGCTTGTTTGATCTGTTCAAGATTTAGAGTTAGCTTTATCTGAATAATATCAATATTAGCTGGCAATGTTGCCTTTATCCACAGTTCAAATGTTTGCTATAATATGTATGAATAGATGATGCCACAGAAATGCATGAAAGACATTCAAAGTGACAGTAATAACACATTTCATGGACGAAAGCAAACAAAATGGCTTGATGATAATTTGTCATTGGATGGAATGTTAAAGAAATCTGGACTTGAGATGAATGAATACCAGATGTACATGAATGGATCATGGCCATAAAATGCAAGGAGGCATTGGGTATGGCATGGAAACAAACCTTGGAGAAATATCACATCCTTGCTGCATAAAGGCACCCAAGGAAAACCAAAGACTGTTAAATATTCCAAATTCATTTGGAGGATCAGGAGGGCTTTGTGGGTCACGAGGTTCCTCATTGTTGTCTTCCAAGTGCCATTCATAAGGGCTGAATCTGCTGACGAGGAAAAGAACTACGCTGACTCCAATGTAAGCAAAGACAATGCACATCCAGATTTCATAAGCCAGGGGATCCAGAAATGAGAATACGCCTGGCTTGGATTTCTGAGGCTTCTTTATCATGATGGAGATACCCAGGCTCATAAATGGCTTTGAGAAATCTATGACTTCTTCACGGACCAGCGTTATAGTGAGTGGAGCGACAGCTATATCAGCCCTCTGGAAAAAAAAACACACACACACACACACATTTTTTTTTTTTTTTTTACCATTAGAGACAATATTTCCATTAGTCATTTGCCACTTAATATACCTCTTTGGTAAAAACATAAAGTATTAAGTCACCACAACCAACTGATTTGTTAATCCTTTGGTTAGACAAGTAGTAGCATTCAGTGTTGGAGAAGGCAATGGCACCCCACTCCGGTACTCTTGCCTGGAAAATCCCATGGATGGAAGAGCCTGGTAGGCTGCGGTCCATGGGGTCGCTTAAGAGTCGGACACGACTGAGCGACTTCACTTTCCCTCTTCCCTTTCATGCACTGGAGAAGGAAATGGCAACCCACTCCAGTGTTCTTGCCTGGAGAATCCCAGGGACGGGGGAGCCTGGTGGGCTGCCGTCTATGGGGTCGCACAGAGTCGGACACAACTGAAGCGACTTAGCAGCAGCAGCAGCATTCAGTGGGTCCTAAAGTACTTGACGGAAAGGACACTTTGTCCTCTGAGGCATATTGACTTAGGACAACTGATTCCATTTTTTTCCTACAATTTTTTTGTTACTTTTCACCTCAACTTATACTCCCCTGTTCTGTATCACTGTTTCATTTTTATATTCTTACTTTAATGTTCATGTTCTTATGTCTTATCTCCCTCACCTGACTGGGAATTCTTGTGGGAAAAGCATAATAGTCTATGCTTTTTATATGTGCCTCCCTCCTCACCATGGGGTGCCACGTAGGACCATAGTACTCAGTTTAATACTTGAGTGTTTGCCATCATTCTTATTGGTTTGAGAGTATATTTATAAAAACATTGTCCTTTAAAGGCAGGAATTCAATCTCCTATTTTTGTATTCATCACTGCAAAACATCCTAAAGAAATTGTAGATGCATACAAAATAAGCTGTTGATTATTGACTATGAAATATGCAAACACGAAAGAATTCTGCATGGGCAGAGCAGTTATTAGAATACATATTAATTTATAGAGTAAGTCATCATTTCTAGTGATAAATATCAGTGTACTACTCACATGTACTGGAGCAATAAAATAAATGTGTCAGGAGCACACTGCATAATTAGCTCAGGCAAAGGCAGACGATGTTTTATATTAGTCCCATGAAAACAGGCACTAAGAACTTTTACACTTATTTGTCTTCCACCATAGTTCCCTTACGTCAGTAGTAGGTTTTAGTCTGGATCCAGGCCTTAAAATGCATAGTTTGAAAAATGCTTCTAACTAAGAAAAGGCTTTGACTGGTATATCAGGTATAAAGTGAAAACACCAATTTTGATGATAATTTTTTCTGTGTTAAATAGTTATGCCTTAATATCCCTACCTTTAGGCTTCCCTGGTGGCTCAGAGGTTAAAGCATCTGCTTGCAATGCGGCAGACCTGGGTTTGATCCCTGGGTTGGGAAGGTCCCCTTGAGAAGGCAATGGCACCCCACTCCAGTATTCTTGCCTGGAGAATCCCATGGACGGAGGAGCCTGGTGGGCTACAGTCCACGGGGTCGCAAAGAGTCGGACCCGACTGAGCGACTTCATTTCACTTCACTTAGGGGATGAAGGATGAAATCTGAGACAGGGTGTATCTTTTAAAAAATGATGTTTTACTGCTGTGATGTACACATGGTGACTCAAACTGATTAAGAAACTCTCCTTAATTAACTGAAGGGGAAAGTCAGTAATAAACAGCCAGCTAACATGGGTTCAGTGCTTATTCTGTGTGAGGTGCTGTGCTAAGCCCCTTATGCATATTTAATTCTCGAAGCAGCCTTGAGGTTGGTACAAGATCCTTCCCATGTTAGAGAAGGAGGAAGTGAGGCACTCAGAAGCTGGATTGAACTCTGGTCTTCAGATGCCAAAACTCACTCTTTTAACCACAATATTCTAATTCCAGAGATAATTGCAGATTTGTATTATATGTTAATTTACATACAGTAATCAACCTCAGCCAATGACTCTCGAGTCCATTCCAGTGCATCTGAGTGCCTATTCTGTACCAAGCCCTATTCCTAACCTGCTGCAGAACGTATGCATTTACTAAAGCCAATAGCCTGCTGACCAAACTAATCTTGACAGTTGAGTACCACCTCAAACTCAACATGTCTAAACTTAAATCCATCATCTATCACTGTAATGGTGATTCTTGTTTACGTCTGTGACTGATGCTTCGTCCACACATTTCCCAGTCCCTAATCCTTACCAGTCCTGCCCTCTCTGTAGATGATCTTGTCTCTTCCTTTACGGAGAAGAAGGAAGCCATCTGATACAAGTTCTATCACCTCAGTGTCTTTCTTCTCCTCCTCGACCTATTGTTGTATCTTTTTCCATCCCTTCTGTCATCCCCATCACACAAGAAATAAACTTTCTTTCTAAGATTTAATCAACATCTTCCTTGCATCTCATACTCTTCTCTCTCTTAAAACTGAGCTCTGTTTATTCTCTTTTACTATTTTTTCCTTCTCAATCTATTCCAGTGGTTTTCAATGTTTGATTCCCTGACTAGGCGCATCTGAGTCACCTGGGAACTTGATAGATATACAATTCTCAGGCCCCGCCGCATGTTTATGACACAAGAGACCTGGGTGGGGCCTCAGGTGGCCTTCCAGGTGATCCTAATGCTTGCTGTAATTTGAAAACCATTGACAGATCCTATTCACTTAACGATTACCTCATACTCAGGTAATTCTGTTTACTGACCAAAAAAAAAAAAAGGAAACAAAACCCTCTTATTTTGATCCTACTTCCCTTTTAACCAACCGTATGACATCACTCCTTATTGCCACCAAACTTCTTGAAAAAGTCGCCTTTACTATCTCTTGATTTTAACACAGTTTCCCTTATTAAACACCTGTGCTTGAACTTCTACTGCCCCCCAGCCCTCCAATTTAGTGAAATTGCTTCTTGAACTATATACTTGGTAATCAAACTCAAAGACCTTTCTGCAAACGATTCATATGACACCACAGGCCTTCGGCACTGTTGACCCTCTTGACTCTCTGATACTGAAGACTATGAGTTCTCCTCCTACCTTTCTGAAAATTCATTTTCTGTCTTTTCTTCCTAGTTCTGCTCTCTCAGTCAAGGTGTACCTTTGTACCCCCAGAGTCTATCATAGGTCCTGGTTTGGGAGATAATTAATGACGGTTTGTGGAATAAGCAAGACTCTTTTAAGGTTCTGTTCTTCCCTTTCTTCAGTATAATTGCCCATGACTTCAACTCGTCCCTCATTGCAGCTAACTCCTGAATCACCAGTTCCACATTTCTAACTGGAGGAGAGCCAAACACAGATTTTAATCTATTTCACTCTTTCTGCCTGGGGCCAAACCAGTCATAGAAACAAAAGCAACTGAAGAGAATAGTATTGGCCAGAAAGCTAGTGGGAATTTTTGGCTTGAAAAGAGCTTTCTCATGCCAAGAGAATTTACAGCTAAAACCACCTTTTATTCCTGCCAATGTATTTTTACCTCCTGCTAAGAACATGCAAATGCCCCACTAGTATCATATCCTATTTGGTCCTATTTGATTTAATTACTTCATTTAACTAGTTTTTGATCTTTAAAGTCAAAATCCTGAGTAGTTCTAAGAGAAATGGCCTTTTTGTTTGTTTGTTTGTTTTGGAAGGAAGAACTAAGGGACATTTTTGTGTGAAAATCACTCTGGATTGAAATTAGGGAAATGGGTTGTTTTTCAAGCAGGTCAAGAAAGGATTTTGAGAATCTTGTCACCCTTTAAGAGAACAAAGCCTAACTCAGTAACTGAAACACCCACTAGATGATAAGCACAGCTAAATGCCAACAAGATGAGGTTGGATAAAGTGGGGCTTCTTGTCTGGCTCCTAGGAATGTGCAGCAGAAAGAACAGATTCCCAAAGAAAGTCATTTTTAGTTTGAAGTACTTTTGAAGTTGACATGGGTTCGATCCCTTGGTGGGGAAGATCCCCTGGAGAAAGATGTGGCAACCCACTCCAGTATTCTTGCCTGGGAAATCCCATGGACAGAGAGAGGAGCCTGGCGCACTATAGTCCATGTGGTCTCAAAGAGTCAGACATGACTGAGGAAACACACACACACTTTTGAAGTCACATGTGACCACAGGAAGAAACTGCATCCCTCAGGCACTTGCCTTTTCTCTTCAGCCTGGCTTTTCTACCTTTACTGAATTGTTTCTTTCTAAGGAGCCTTTTCCGGAGAAGGCAATGGCACCCCACTCCAGTACTCTTGCCTGGAGAATCCCATGGACCGAGGAGCCTGGTAGGCTGCAATCCATGGGATCGCTGAGACTTGGACGCGACTCGGTGACTTCACTTTCCCTTTTCACTTTCATGCATTGGAGAGGGAAGTGGCAACCCACTCCAGTGTTCTTGCCTGGAGAATCCCAGGGACTGGGGAGCCTGGTGGGCTGCCGTCTGTGGGGTCGCACAGGGTCGGACACGACTGAAGCGACTTAGCAGCAGCAGCAGCAGCAAGGAGCCTTTTCAGAGGTAGCAGAATTTGTTTTTTGAGGATGCTTCTTCAACAAAGAACAGTATTAAATCTGTGCTCAGTTAAGTCTCACTGATGTGGACGATGTGGCTTCAAAATGAGGATTAACCATGCTGAAGCTTAAAAAGACCTATACAGGGACTTCCCTAGTGGTCCAGTGGTTAAGAATCGGCCTTCTAATGCAGGGGACATGGGTTCGATTTCTGGTCAGGGAAGTAAGATCTCAAATGGGAAGGGGCAGCTAAGCCCATGTGATGTGACTACTGAGGCCACCTGCTCTGGAGAGAAGCCCATGCACCACAGTGAAGATCCTGCATGCCACAACTAAGACCCAACACAGCCAAAAAGTAAATAAATAAATATTAAAGGAAAAGACCTTACAGGCAGAAATAGTAATAGACAAAGGGCAAGCAAAGTATGCAGAAGAAAGCTTAACCAGTAGAGGAGAAGGGAGCTGCTGATCAAGCCTCAGGACAACCTACTTGGGGGGAGACCCAGCAAACCCTCCCATGTCTTGTATGCTTGGTGAGAACAACTTAGCAGCAGGACCATCATATCAGCTCATGGCCAGCCCCAGAGAAGCCCTTGATCCCTGTCTCCCTTAGTCCATATGAAAAGACTCTTGTGATGGCTCCTTGTTTCAGAGCTCCAGGCCTGCTTGGCATGACTGTGGAACAATCAACATGCTGATTACAGGAAATGGGGAGAAGCAGGTAACCAACTAGTGTCAGAAAAGACCCATTCAGCTCTCCTGGGACATGCACATGAGTGGCAAGGCCATTTTCAAGGCAACTTAAAGATTTAGGAGGCTATCATGAATGATAAAGTGAAAAAGGCAACTCTCCAACTAGCATTCTTTTCCTGGTCTCTGTTCCTTAGGAAAGCCAGCTGCGACTGGGAGAGTGTTAAGAATTCTCCATGGGGCTAGGGAGCCCTTGAAATTTGGATGCAGTAGAGAAGCACTGAGTTGGCCAAAAAAGTTCAGGTTTCCCGTAAGAACTTACAAAAGTACAGACTTTTTGGCCACTCCAATACCTCACTTGGGGTGTCCTGAATCAGTCAGGATCCTTTTGTCCTCAAGCCTCTGCCTGTGCTAGTAATGGCAGTCAGCAGGCCATTTTCAGAAACCTAGGTGGGTAAGTTGGAGAAGGAAATGGCAACCCACTCCAGTGTTCTTGCCTGGAGAATCTCAGGGATGGGGGAGCCTGGTGGGCTGCCATCTCTGGGGTCGCACAGAGTAGGACATAACTGAAGCGACTTAGCAGCAGCAGCAGCAGGTGGGTAAGTAGGTAGTGTGAGAGAGCTCCAGCTGATGGACAAAAACCAGCCAATGGAAAGGGCTCAGAGTGAGAGTTTGCTTGCGTCTTGGCTACTTAAAGGATTTTAATCAAACGGCTTAAGAGTAGCTGTGTGGGCTCAGTAAACACACCAAATTAGGTTTGATTATTTTTTTACTCACCAGTGGCAAACCCAGAGCAACTGCATTATTGGAGGGGATTTAGCTTGAGGGGATTTATAATCCTTTTCATAGGTGGGTTGCCAAAGTCATAAATTTCATAAAACTTAAAACCCAACAAACTCATATGCATATGGCAGGTGATGCATTTAAGAGTCTAACAGGTTGAAGACAGAAATGACACTTGGTTTAAATGTTATTTAAAACATTTTTTTTTTGAGCTGAAAGGCTTATGTTATAGCTTAATCATCCAAAGATCTGATACAAACTTGTGACACACCTGGAGACTACGCATAAGCAGGAGCTTGTCAGCTTTTAAAGCATTTGCTGAAAGCAAGGAGGGGAGTGAGATGAGAGGTGGAGGGTAGGCAATGCATTGGCGTGTAGTGTATGAGACATTATACATCACTGAGAGAAGAGGCAGACGTGACCTGGCCCCTCATCCCTGTATCAGCCATAAGGTTCTAGTAGCCTTTGGAAGACAGGTTGTTTGGAAAGTTTAAATGTGTCAGAGAAAGGAGGGGGACAGAATCAAGCTAGAAAATAGGAATATAATTGCTGCCTGTTGGGGACCAGGACTGAAACAGCTTTATTGACTGTACTCTATGGGATATTTACTGTCTGCAGTTGTTGGGATCTGGAGAAAAGGATGAGGTCTATTTAAATCTCTGCAACAACAAGCAGGGTCACAACAGGATCTCCTCGTTTCTTTATCCAGAACAGATGTCCCAGTCTGGATCTCTTGGTTAGGGCTCCTTGTCCTTGGGGAGCTCAGAGGGTTAAAAACAAAGTGAAGATAAAGGAGTGCCCCTGGAGCTGGGTAAAGGCCATGTGAGACTAAATTTGGTTGGAAATAGTTCCCCACCCCGCCTGCGCAGAATGGCAGACTTCCATGCATCATTAGTGCTCCTTCCTCAAGTTCACAGGCCTCATTGGAAGGAGAGGGGTGCTTTGATCAAACCATCAGCCCTCCTGCCAAAGCCTGGTGTAATCACCTGAAGAATAGAAGAGAATATTTGGTATCTGTTACTTCATCCTTGCTTTTCTGCCTTTTAGCTGGAAGGACAGATCGACTTTCTGTCTTTCTTAATGGAAAATAAATCTATCTTAGAATAGTGACAACCTCAGAGATAATTTCTCCTAGGGAGAGAAATGTCAGTGTGAACAGCATCTATAAAATTGCCATTCGTTCTGGGAGGGTGAAGGAGTCTGATGATATTCAGGGGAAGTGACCTGGAATCACCTGTCCTCCACTCCATCTCCATCCCCAAGCTCTTTCTGCTCTCTTGTAAACCAGAGGTGCCAATATGAGCAATATTTTGTCTGGCTTTTCCTTTCCTTAGTTTTTAAGTGCTGGGAACATAAGGAATATGGCAACTGCCCATTGGGATGTATCATTTTGTCAGTTAGGACCTCAATTTCCTTCCAGCTCTTGTTCTGACTCTCTTTTTTGTATTAGAGCATGTCTCCTCTCAAAGGGCAGAAACCCTCAGCTGCCTACCTGGGTTTTCAAATATTTCAAGAGATAAATAGAGGTGTGTATTACATTATCCTGGTCTGATGCTGTGCGACCCCATAGACGGCAGCCTACCAGGCTCCCCAGTCCCTGGGATTCTCCAGGAAAGAACACTGGAGTGGGTTGCCATTTCCTTCTCCAGTGAATGAAAGTGAAAAGTGAAAGTGAAGTTGCTCAGTCGTGTCCGACCCTCAGTGATCCCATGGACTGCAGCCTTCCAGGCTCCTCCGTCCATGGGATTTTCCAGGCAAGAGTACTGGAGTGGGGTGCCATTGCCTTCTCCACATTATCCTGGTGGAAGATAATCCCACCTGCTTTCAAGGGGCTTACAATCTAGTTGGATTATGAGCTTTTCCATCTGAGATGGCTACAGATAAACAGGATGAGTATCTCAGATGGAAAAGCTCATAATCCAACTAGATTCTAAGCCCCTTGAAGGCAGGTGGGATTATCTTGCTGTAAGCAGACACCCTTAGTAAACTGAGCCAATAGGAGTCAGTGGACAGAGCACTGGATCACGAGTCATGAAACCTGAGTTATAGTCTAAGCTCTGCCATGCTGTGTGGTTTTGTGACCTTATCACAATCCCTACTATTCCTGTCCTATATCAGGCCTTGGTTTCCTGGTTTATCCAATGGGCAGTTGTAATGTTCAGTCCTGGCTGGTGTTCACATTTCTGTGTAAAATGAATGAGAAAGTAGGCTAAAGGATATCTAAGAGCCCTGCTAGCAACACATGATATTTGGGAGCCATGCAAACTTGTGGTCTATAGGCCACAATTGAGCTGGGGACAATTGCCATGTGGCGATGTTACAGACATCCAGCTCAAAATCAAAACTTCTAAAAAGCAGGAGGAGAGTTTCAAGTCCATAATGTTCCGAAGAGCTTATATAATGGGGCACATTGTGTCCTACTGACGCTTGTTTCAAAAATAGCCTTCTTAGCGATACAGGGTGGCCCAAACATCAACCTTGACTTGATTTTCTTTACAGTGGGAAAAAAAAAACCATTTAAGACTCATCTGAAAAGAGGCTGATTGGCCTCTTTCTTCTTTAACAAGTTTAATTCATTTTGACTCTTTCTTGAGACTTTGTGGCAGATACTGAAATCTCCTTTGCAAAGCTTTGTTTCATTTTGTCTTTCTTCATTTTTTTCCTACTCTGATCTGCTTGTACATATTAAAAGTCTAGGAGAAAATGCCCTAAAGATAAAGCAGTGTCTATCTGTGTAGTTTTATGTTATTTCAAGGAATACTTCCACGTCTTCCATCCTTTTGCTTATTAAGCACTTAGGGAAGTCACCGAGGAGGGGTGTGTATGTTTCTGTCATTCTTTTTCTGAAGCAACTTACAAACTGTAATAGACAAGGCCTGCCAGAAATGAGTGCATGTTTTCACCTTTCTCCATTTCTATCATTGATCAAGAAGTTGTAAACTTCTCAAGGCTGAAAGATGAAAACTTCTAAATGAAGGGGAAGACATACTCAGCTTAGGTCACCCTCTCTCACTGACAGTTCTCACTCTAAGCACGAGAAGAACATCCATTTTTCACAGCCACACACCTTAGAGGAAAGTGGAACCTGGCAGTCCACTCATACAGGTTGGTGTGCAGTCAGTTCCTGGGAATCACCTTGTGTTATAATCCCAGGAAGCACCAGACACTTGTTCTAGGTTAGGGGATGGAGGAAGACATTTCTTAAGAGTCTTCCCTGGCTCTTGCTTTTATCTTGAGTAGAGAGCACTACATGAAAAAAAAAAAATGGGTAGGCTCCTCCAAGAGAATTTTTACCTAGTCAGCAGTCAAGAGCTGGTTCCTGAATTACTAAACCAATAAGGGACTCACTAATTCTCAAGCTTCCTCACTCACACATACATAAATTGGAAAGAGGAAGAGAATGTGGAGATTAAATGAGTGCAGTAGAGAGTACGTGTCTGAGGAGAAACCAAAATGCACGGAAAAAACTGGTCTTTGAACAATGTCAGGAAATCAGCCTTGCTCCACATTGCTGTGTTAAACGTCCTGTACAATGCCAGGAGGGCACTGAGCTATTTACAGTGCAGGACAGGCTTTCTATTGAGACAGTAGAGAGCTCTGGCAACTGAGCCCTGATGGGCTGGTAGAGTCCATGCCAGTTACTCTGCCCTAGTAGAAACAGACTCTAAATTCCTTGCCAGGCTTCTGTGGCCAAACACTCTCCCCTGCTGAGAATGGCTAAGGAACCAAGGGCCTTTGCAATGCCTTTCAACTATGTTTTAGGATGGGATGAGTCTGCAGTATGTTGACTGTTAGGCAGTAGAGGGTGATGCTTAACACAAACTTCATAGTCAGAGACCTTGGTTCAAATCACTGTGTCAGTACAAGCTGTTTGGTCTTGGCTTCAATTTGTTTCATCTGTAGAATGATGTCAATAATATTTTGAGGGTTAAGTTACATAATGTTTGTAAAGCATTTGGCACAATGTTTGGCGGTCAGTAAATATGCAACAAATGGTAGCTGATAATAATAAAACTGTTATAGGTTTACCTCTCACCATGGACTCCATTTAGTGAATATTGACTGGGTATTATTACATGCCAGGCAGTAATTCATTAAAGCAAAAACTGAGCATCTCTTATGTACCAGGTAATGTGCTAAGGAGCAGGGGAGAGGTGTGAGCAAGACAGGTCCTCTTGAAGCCTGAGTGTTGGGCAGATGAGGGCAGATGAGAAACGGAAGACATGATCAACAACTTGTAAAGTAAGAAGAGATGGTTCAGGGCTTCCTTCTCAGGGTCTTCAGGAAGCCTAATGAGTGCTCTGAGCTTCCTCGTAGGCCTTAGAAGTTCTTTCTCATAACTGGATTCACTTGCTTCTTATCTGCAGTTCAGCCCTGCCCCAGTTCCCAGGACCAGCCTGGATCCAAGACCAGAGACAATTGGCTCCAGTCCTCCCAGCTTGGGGGGTGGGGGGCTAAGGTTCAAACTGCCTTGCAGCTAGTCTGACTGGAGGATGGTGCCCTAGTTTTGTTGCTTGAGGTCCAATCTCATTTTAAGCCTTAATTCCCTTTTCGGGCCCTTATTTTTAGAAATGAGCTTCCGCCTTTGTGCTTGTTCCTGAGGACTGGTTCCAAAAACTTATTTAGTGACCCCAGTACTATCTTCCAATTGGAGAGCTACACCTTATTATTGTTGCTGATTTCTGTCTCTAGTGCTGGAGTCCTTATCCTGAACCTCAGTTCAATAGCTCACTTGGACATTTGCTTCTTGCCAGATTCTTCTCAAATGTCTACCCCTAAATTCCTCTGCTTGCCCTAACCTGTTGTCTAGACAGGGACTGGTCATTGCAAGTAATAACTGTCTATTAGAACTAAACCTCTGGCAGCACTTGGCTTAGTAGTGGGTGGTTCTTATGCCCAGTTTCACTTGCTTCCATGTGCCTCAATGCGTGGCCCAAGATCTGTCATTCCCAATCAGAGACCTTTTCAAGTTAAGCCCCTGAGAAACTCTGAAAATACTACTGCACCTCCTTTAAAAAGCCCTAACAGTATAATTCTTCTGTACTTCACCCATGGGCAAGCCCTTGCCAGAGCCATTTTGTTCATTCATGAATTCATTCATAACATATTCATTGGACTTCCATTATGTGTCAGGCCATGGGATATTGAAATGAACCAGATATAGCTTCTGTCCTCAAGGAGTTCATAGTCTAGTTGGGACAGCTGAACTCATAATACAGATTCAAATGTTCTACGTGTTCTAAATCGCTTCGGTCGTGTCTGACTCTTTGTGACCCTATGAACTGTATAGCCTGCCAGGCTCCTCCATCTATGGGATTCTCCAGGCAAGAATACTGGAGTGGGTTGCCATGCCCTCCTCCAGGGGATCTTCCCAACCCAGGAATCAAACTCCCGTCTCTACTGTCTCCTGCATTAGCAGGCTGGTTCTTTACCACTAGCGTCACCTGGGAAGCCCAGTACTATAAAGAAGCAAAAAGCAGGGGCAGCTAACAACACTGCAGATGGGTAAGTGGGATTAGGGAAGGCTTCCTGAAAGAGCTGACATCTCTGAATTCGGAAGAACTGGAAGTGGCAGTAGCCAGCTGAAGAGAGGTGAAGGTACTCCCAGGCCTGCCTTCAGGGAGCAATGCATAGTTTGCTATAGCTGGAAGATTGAGTGTGAAGGAGGAAGAGGACCAGATGAAGCCAGAGAGGTAGGTGGGGGCCAGAAGACAAAGTGCCTTCTTTGCCATGCTAAGGAATTTCAATTTTCTCCTGATTTCTAAAGTGAGAAGTCATAATAATGCAGATGTGATTGGCTAGGGTAAGAGCAGAGACAGGCAAGCCAAGTAAAGACTGTCAAATTGTAAGAACCATAACTAAGATGATGATGATAGGACTGGGAAGTGTATCTGGATTTGAGAGCCAGAAGAGTAGAAAAGAAAGGACATGGTGACTGGCTGGATATGAGGGGAGTAATGAGGAAAGATGATCTGCTTGTGTAGGCAACTAAGTGGGTGGTGAGTCTGCTGCCGGATACAGGAAACACACAAGGAACAGATTTTCAGTAGAGGGAAGGCAGTACTTAATATTGCCAGATAAAGTTCCCCAATTCCTCTTCCCTTTTAGTAAAATAAACCTGTCGCCCAAAGGATGCTATTGACAAGCTACCTTTACAGAATTCAACTGTAGAATGAAATGTTTTGTGTACAGGCCATATGAAGATGATACAATTGGATAAGCATTGTACTTAAAAATTAAGTTTCATCTATCTTGGTTAGTTGGAAGGCATAGAAGTAAATGAAACCAAAGTGGAAAAAACTTACCCCATAGACAAGTTCCCCAACCATGCCATTCCATATCTTAGTCTCTGGATCCCTTGCACCGTATTTCCCGTCACCAACAATGGACAATTTGTATTTGATCCTTACATGTTTGGCTATTTCATAGGCTAAATCTACACAATAGCCTTCATATCGCTCATTTCCTTCCAGTTGCTCATGGTTCTTCTTATACATTACATACGGTGATTCCTTTGGGACCAGAAGAAAGATCAATAGGTTATTCCTATACATTTTTCTAAGAGATAATAAATGTAATAATAAAGTTTTGTTTCCCTGTGGCTATTGAGGTTTGGTGTATTAAGAGAGCTTTTAAAAATGTTTGCTTAATAAGCAGAAGAGCCTCGATCGACTGTTCATGGGGGCACATATTCCTTGGAGTCCTTAAGCAATGATTTAAAGGAGTAGAGAAGGATTTAAGTCCTTTTTGAGGGTTTGAGAGAAGAATCAGTCTCCACCTAGAGAGTCTTTGATTTGGTCAAATTGGACAGAGGTATTTCCCACAGTTACATGAAGGTGAACTGTCTTTGATTTCTTGGAATTTACCATGTCAGAACTGCAGCCAGCTCTGGTAAGCCCTAGGGAAGCACTGTGATCTTTGTGAGGTCAGGGTCTATAGCTTATTCATTTTTATATCCTCAGGGCCTAGTACAGTACCTAGCCCAAAGTGAGTATTTGATTTGTATGTTTAAATGAAAGGTAAACTTTCGCTGAATCTCCACTCAGTTAATCACAATTTCAGACCTAGTGGAACAGTCATTTTTAATCTGGGTTTGGACTTCATTCAGATATGAAACATTTTTAGAAAAACATTTCAAAATAAATGAAAATATTATTTCATATCTCAGTAGTGCTTTAAGTTTTTCAGAAAAGCTTTACACGGTGAATATTGCCTTGAAACATCTTATGACATGAATAGGAGGCTATTATTATGCCTATTCCACAAGTTAAAAAATAAAACAACTTGAGGCTCAGAGAAGTTGCGATTGGTACCGTTAAACTCAGGTTAGTGACAAGCCTAATACTAGAGCTCTGAACTACTCTTTCCTTTTGTCTCCCCTACAATGAAGTATTCCATTTCAGGCCTAGATGAAGCATCAGCCCATGGTATAGGGTGTTTGAGAGGATTATTATTGTTTAGTTGCTAAGGTATATCTGACTCTTTGCGACTCTATGGACTGTAGCCCACCAGGTTCCTCTGTCCATCGGATTTCCCAGGAAAGAATACTGGAGTGGGTTGCCATTTCCTTCTCCAGGGGATCTTCCCAACTCAGGAATCAAACTCGAGTGCCCTGCATTGGCAGGCAGATTCTTTACCACCGAGCCACCTAGGAAGCCCTTGTTTAAGAGAATAATGACATCTAAGCGTGTTGCAAATTCCCTATTCTTTGTCTTTTTAAAAATGACATTCTTTCATCATCATGGCAAGATATTTCAAAAGGTTCCTAAGTTGACATGTTGAAAGTTTCCACTGTTTGAACTTGAGGTCTTTCCTCCTGGCCGAATACTGCTTTTCAGAAAACAGAAGTCTTGCTGTACAGAAAGCCCACCTAGTGCTCTATACTTACCAGAATGGTAGTGACGACTATGGTCCGGTTCTCTGCAGATGCACTGTCATTGCTGATCTGCTGATCCGAGAAAGGCACAAACCTTTCGTACTCATTCCAGTAGCCAGCCTGCAAAGAGCAGACATTTGACCTGGTTGCCTATTTTTCACTCAGAAAGTGCTGCCTGAAATTCAAGTGCTCTTGTGGAATGAAAGTTTTTTTTAGTGGCTCGAGCTTTCCAAGGATTGAGGTCCTCTCTCCCTTTGTCTTGCCACCCCTACCAGGACCACAACACTGACACGCACACAAGTGTGCTAGTTCCTTCAGCCTGGGACTTCCCATCCCTGCTTTGCTTTTACTGATATTTGGTAAAGTAAGTTAGCCTACTGTAGAATGATCAGGCTTTTTGATTCTTTAAACTCAGATAGCAGAAGAATCCTTTCCTTAGGACTGAAGGAAATCTGGAGTGTGGGGGATGGGGTGGGGTGAGAAACCACCAGTGGAGTATCCTGTAGAAGTGGTACAAGATATTTTATATTCTAAGGTTTTATCAAGTGACTACTAAATTCCCACCTTGGGACTATTAGTATGACAGAAGCAAAGTGGTTATGAAATTTCGATGTAGAGAAAGGTACTTTGTCCAGAGTCCTTTTGGTAGGTGAGTTGGCAAAATGGAGAGATTACCTACTTTCTAATTCTTTTGCTACAATCATGTGTATCTTGGCAGCTTCTGTTTAAAGTAGCGGTCCCCAACCTTTTTGGTACCAGAGACTGGTTTCATGAAAGACAATTTTTCCATGGAGCAGGGGGAGGGGGGATGGTTTAGGGATGATTCGAGTGCATTGCATTTATTCTGCACTTTATTTCTAGTATTATTACATCAGCTCCCCCTCCGATCATCAGACATGAGATCCTGGAGGTTGGGGACCCCTGGTTTAAATAACATGCTAAAAAATTTGTAATTCCTTCCTGTATTGTAGGAAGCTGTGAATAACTCTTGAGTCTACCGCTTTTAAAGAACCAGCCTCAGAGGGAAATAGTCCTTTTATAATGTGTAGATGGAACACTTTGATTAGAAGACAGCTCTGCATTGTAGCTACACTATTCACTGAATGGAAAGGCAAACAGGATGTGTGGGAATTTGCTCTGGGTGTGTTTCCTAACACGTATTTTCCTGCATCTAAGGGCTATCACTTTCTGAGAGATTTTTCACTGGGATATCTGTTTGGGTTACTTACCTTCCGAGAGCCAGTGACTTTCATTTCATACACATCGATGGTATAATTTGTCCTCCGTCCATAAGTGTCAAATTGTATGTTTCCAGTCATTCCTTGTACTTGCACCTGGTAGAAAGGGGAAAATGTAAAAATTTTAAATAGCACCACAATATTGCCTTCTAAGTTCTTCGCAATGAGGTCTATGGACAGATCTTGGAATATTCGAGAACATTTATCTTGAGCCAATGAGCTATATCCACCAGATCAAGTCTGCACAGATCTTCATTTTCTCCCCAGTATTTTGTAAGTATGGCTTTTAATGAAACTCTTAGTGGTGTAACAGGCAGTTTCTTTTTTATTAGAGTATAGTTGCCTTACAATGTTGTGTAAGTTTCTGCTGTACAGCGAAGTGAGTCAGTTATCCACATATATCCCCTCTTTCTGCATTTCCTTCCCATATAGCTGACCACAGATCGTTGAGTAGAGGTCCCTGTGCCATACAGTAGGTTCTCATTTGGTATCTATCTTATACATAGTGTCAATAGTATATATATGTCAATCCCAATCTCCTAATTCACCCCACCATCACTCCTTTCCCCCTTGGTCTCCATATATTTGTTCTCTACATCTGTGTCTTTATTTCTGCTTCACAAATAAGATATCCAAATCATTTTTCTTGATTCCACATATATATGTTAATATATGATACTGATTTTTTTCTTTTGACAAGCAGTTTCTTATATGATACAGTAAGGGCCCTGCTACTACTTTTTCAAGGACTTGAAATTTCTACCATCAGTCTTTTCTGAAAAGAGTATCCCAAAGAGTTTTCTTAACTAGGATAATGTGTCCCTCTGGACTGTGAGTTCCTTGGGGACTGTGACTGTCTTATCTTAGTATTCTCGGTGTCTGAACATAAACTGATTTCAGTCACACGGGCTCTGAAGTTCCTGGATTCATACCATAACTTCATCACTTACTAACTGTATGACCTTGGGGATGTTCCTTAATGCTTTTGAACTTCAGTGTACTAATCTGTAAAATGGGAAAGCCTCATGGTACCTATCCCACTGAGTTGTTGGGAGGTTAAATGAGCTATCCATATGTCATGTTTAGATCAGTGTCTGGCATGTGCTGAGCATTGCAATACATGTTAGCTCTATTAATAATAATAATTATTATTAATCAAAATGAGTTTTGTTTCTAATTCTTGAGGGGTTTGCACATTTACCAGCTACCATTGTAACAGGACTGAGTTTTCCCTCTTATTTAACCTACTCCTAGCTACAGACAGGTATGGAGAGCTAGGTCATGGAGGGATAATCTGTAGACTGATAAAATTTGTTAAGTTAAGGGAATCAGGAGTATTGAATGCTACAGAAAACAGAGGTGCTGGAATAGCCTGAACATCTGGTTGGGATGCCAAATACAGAGGCGTGGATAGCATGATTTTTCCTTGGTCCGGGTCCCATATTATGAACTAATAAGAGGCTGCCTCTAATGGGTGGAGATATTTCCTTACCTATGTTTTACAGTTCAAGGACACTGGATGAAAGACCTCTAAATATGGCATTATTGTTACCCACTTGAATTACTCATCTGGTGAGTATGGGTCAAGGAATTTGCTTCAGAGAAAAAGAATCTGTCTTATTCTCCCATGATGAAAGGATGGAATATTTTTCATCACTTGTAGCAAACTGACAAGCTGTTTGTTAAGCAGGTCAGAAGTGGTAATAGGCTTGTGCGGCAGAAGAGAAAATCGACGGCAAATAGTAGTGAGCATCCTTTTAAAGGGAGGGGCCTTGTTCACCACCTATAGGAGACCTTGGAATATCTGTTGAAGGAGAAATGCCCCCATGTGACTTCCTGAAGATAAGGCAATTGTCCTACTGACCCAACAAACCTAAGCACTACTGTCAGCTTAGGCTTGCAGAGAAGGTGACATCATGCTTCTGGTTAAAGAAAAGATTCTTTGTTGAGGGATGGGTCTGATGTATGCACGAGGGATGGGTCTGTGATGCATGAAGGGTTCTTTACACTCTATTTTGAGCATTGAACTCTGGGAGAGGAGATAGGTAGGGTAGAGACACTGGCAGAGGAACGTATCAAGGAAATCCTTCATTGCTGAAAATAGCAAAGGCTTCCAGTCTCATTAAGAATTGTATATTTCTAAAGATTCAGCCTATCTGAGCATGATCTGCAAATTGGACAACAGCCTAGACTGATTAGAACTTTTGGTGAGCACAAGTCAAATTGGACTACCACTCTGAGAGAAGTCTATTTTTAAGGCTATGAATGTCAGTGACAGTTTCCCAATCCTCTCCACCCTGCACCTCAGGCTATATTAGGTGCTTCTCCTCTGGGTTCCCTTAGCACTCCATGTGGAACTTCACCATAACATTTAAATCATCTATGTATTTCCGCCTCCCCTGCTAGACTGGGAGCATCTAAAGATGGAAAGGGATTCTTTTTCTGTGTTCTTGGCAACGAATCCAGAGCCTGGGATAAAGCAGAGGTTCAATAAATGCTTACTGAACCAGTGGACAATTTTCAATGACTTAGAATTGTGACATATTTCAGTAGATCACGCTGAGGCTAATCTTTGCACTGTTGGTAGACTGTAAGGATAATCATTACCCGATCTGCAAGTGGCTGTAAGGTTTTCAAAAGCACTTCTTTACATATTAGCAATTTAAATATGAGTTCCCTCATATTATTTCATGTTTGCATATTAACTTGGAGCCTGATACATAGTTGTTGGTACTCAGTAAATATTTGTTAAATGAATGGTGTGATTATTTATTCATTAGAACAGGCCCCTTCGGAGCCTCTATCAGGCAATGATTTTGTTTGCCAGATTTCTTTGAAGGAAGAGAATGATTGATTGAGTAACAACTATGTGCTAGTCACAATGAGGGATGCTTTTTCATCATGCATTCTCACTTTTAATTAACTTAAATAAAATGGAAATTTCTTTTAGTATGGTCAAGTCTTTAGTGCTTTAGGCCATCCTCTCTAGTATTCCTCTGAAAACCAATCATTTGTCACAAGGTAACAGGTACTTTGGGAAGAAGCTGATACTCTCCAGCCCCTCTGAAGCCATAGGCTGGCCTATAGAAAGAGGAAAAACATCCTTCCTGTTGAGTGTCTGATCATGAGGGCTTGGGGAGGAAGGTTACTTACCTGGCTTACAGCTTGAGCTTTATCAGTGAGTCAGACATCCAGAAACAATTTGTGCCATAATATGATCAATCTAATTTTTGTCTTGCCAAATTCATTTTTCATCCTTCATTCTGGTAGCTAGTTTTGTATTGGGGGAAGAGAGTCATTTGTGTCATGAATAGGGAGTCAATTGGAGATGCTGGCACTTGCCCCTTGAGGTTTTTGTTGATGAAAACTCCTTTTGATTCACTCCAAGGGAGTTTTATATTTCACTCATCATTATGTTTCACCTGACAATACAAATCTTGTAACAGCTATGAAGGTTGAATTTAATTAACTGCTCTTCAAAAATTGTGCAGTGCTACCTCCATAAAACTACATTCAGGGCATTTGTTAGGGAACTGACATAATGACATAAAAATCTGCATGATGGGAGAATGAGTCATATCTCTTTCTTGGAGAGACACACAGGGGCTACTAACCCTTTTTGATTGAATGCTTCCAACTTGGCAAATTGAAGGCAGCAGTAAGAGAGCCAACTACACAAAATGATATATGTTATGAGGCCATTACAGGCTCTTCGTTGCTGGGTTGTGCACAGAATTCTCTTATCATTGTTGATCTCTTTGTTGATTTGGATATTCCAAACATCAGGATAATTAAAGAAGGAGAAATAAGAGAGTCTTGTACTGCTGAAGGCTCATTTTAATGCAAGCAGGCATATGTAGCATAACGCAAAATATTCAGGAAAGATCTTTTGCTTGGAGAGCTGCACTGAATGGGTGATGCTCCTCCTAGTGTGAATAATGGAATCTGTTCAAAGGATACTGCTCAAAGCCTGAAATGCTCTCCCACCCAGTAACTACTAAAAACAAATGACCTATTTGACTGTCTAGCCATTGATTCCTTGTACTTTTCTTTAGGATTTTTCTCTAAGGCATTGGGGAAAAGTCTCTTAAGTAGGCGTAAAAAGGGATCGTATTCCTGCCTCTCACCTTGTAGAATATAGTATTACAGGTTCTTCTTGACAATAGAAACACTATCACACTGGCTCTATTCCACAGTCCATCCAGGATAATAATTGGCTGATAAGTCAGGATGCCAGTAATGTCTACCTTGAAGTTAGGAGGTTCCTAGAGAATACCCCAGTCCCCCTAAGTAATGTCATTTTCTGGAAAGTCTGAGTTTTTGGAAAGCCATTTTCATGCTCAATCTGCAACTTTCAAGGATATTGAGCTTGATTTACTCTCCACACCAGAGTACAGAACGAAATATTCATTTGCAATAAATTTACTGATACCATTTCTTAAGCTTCAAGGAAGAACCTTCTAGTTTTAGAGGCCTAGATTTTGATGAATAAATATAGATGCTTATCTTTATGTATACTTTGAACAGTCTATAGACTCTGATCCTCTTCCTTTTAGGGTGTCTTTTCTCAGGACTGAGGGCCTTTTGGGTCTTTACAAGGTACCCCCAGCTTCCCTGGTGGCCCAGATGGTAAAGAATCCATGTGCAATGCAGGAGACCTGGGTTCGATCCCTGGGTTGGGAAGATCCCCTGGAGAAGAGACTGGCAACCCACTCCATGGCCTGGAGAATTCCAAGGAAGAGGAGCCTGGTGGGCTATAGTCCATAGGGTTGCAAAGAGTTGGACACAACTCAATGACTTTCACTTTCACTTAAGGTACTCCCACCCCAATTACCCATTGTGGGCATTACCATTTTCAGAGCTCGCTCAATATCAATTCCTTGACTCCAGGGCACAGCAGGGTTTGCTAAGCAGTCTCCAGCACTGCCTCTCCGGGACACGTCCACTCGCTGCCTCCTCAAGTAGCGGAAAGCTTCTGCTATGACCAGTATTGCATCGTGCGTCAGTGCAGATGTGTACTGAAATAGACATATGGAAAACAAGATATCATGACAAACGAGGCTCTCCAAATTTGCCTCGTTCCTTATTTTCATTCATTTCCAACTCTTGTTCTATGAATTCACCCTCTTAATTATTTGAATCAATGGATCTCTCTGGGAAAGCCTGACTTTGATCCATTCTAGAATGATGCAGCTTACCTCATGTGCACACAGGTTAGGATTATTGAGATCAATGGCTCAAGGGAATCGCTCTCTTGTTCTCAATACTGTGTTTTGTATTGAGTGAGTGACTACTAAAAAGGCCAGGTCCTTTATAGAGAGTGAAATATGTGGGAAGTTAAAGGATGGCATATGTAGATTGGAGAGGAAATAGCATATCCTAAAGCAAGGTTGGGTTATTGCTGTTTCTAATAGAAAATTCAGATCTGGTGTTTACTTAGGGGAAAATGGAAATAGCTAAGTTAGACAGCTTGAAATTAATTTGGAGGGAAACATTAATCATTTCTGTCTGGACCATGTTTCTGGTGAACTGGGACTTCTGGCCAGCAATAAATCAGTTTTTGTTTCCTGGGGGAGGCGGTGGGGTGGGGGGACGGTAGCGAAATCTAAAGCTGGTTTTCGATGGTATAAAATTACAATTGTTATTGAGTTTTAAATCTGATGTTGACAATTCATAGGCAATGCTTCATGATGCTACCTTTTCCAAGCAAGAACAGTTTCAAGAACAGTTACTGTCTATTCCTTGGATAAACTGTACTGATATGCTCTACTAAGGATGAGGCCAGCCATTTAACACAAGGGATTTGATTATCTGCAGTTGACATGGTGGATGCCTTTTCATTAACTGAATCAACAAAGTATGATTAAAATAAGCTGGCCCCTGTTTTGCAGGGGTGATAAATACTGGTAGAATATAGAACTCTTGATTTTTTTAAAAAATGAAACTAAAAATGCCCTAGAGGGAATTGTCTCTCTATATAGCATGTCCCTATACAATTGTGAGTGAATACATTGTCATCTTTACAACTATCAACTTACTTTTCTGACTTTCCTCATGTTACTTTTCTTAAATCAATTATGACAGTAACAAGGGACATATGTTCTTTCATGAAAAAAACAATCTGCACACTACATACAGCCAACATGGCAGTGATTTTTTTTCCAGCTGACTGCATAAATTGTCAGCAATCTTTCTATAGTCCTCTCCAAGCCATGCCAAAATAGCTATTTAATTTTCTACTTTTTCGGCTTCTACTTACTAATGTGTGAGTATCTAAAAAAAGCCCCCAAAGGAAATGTTCATAAAATATAGACTAAATTAAGCATCAGAATTTTAATTTCTAGACAATTTTATTTCCTAATCAAATATATTGTCCATCATTTTCTAAAGCAGACTTTTTGTCTGACTGATGTAGAGCAAGGTTCCATAATGGGTACTGCAAGTCAAAGTAATCTGAAAGTTGTAACCATCTATTGAAATATTCCATTTTCCTAAGTTATTTGAAGGGTTTTGCTTATAAGCCTGAACAGTTCTTCTCAGTAAATTCTGATAATTTTGCATCATACATATTATGAGTTACCAACGGATAATCCAGAGCTGAGACTGTCTTCTTTTCCTTTTGTAGAACTTCTACAGCTTCTAAACAGGCATAAATGACTCTTTAGTACCCTTTTCAGACTTTTACTCTTGTCCATTTTTTTTGTGCCTAATATAGTGTCTGACACATTGTAGATACCCCTAAAATATTGACTAAATGAATTGTTTCCTTCTACCTATTGCCTGCTAAATCTAAGGATGGCAAAACAGTGGATTGGCAGTTATATCAAAATATGTTTGTATCAGCTCACCTAGATATACGGGCAGATTTAGCCCATAAAAAGATTTGACTCATTAAAGAAATGCAAATCAAAACCACAGGGAGATATTACCTCATACCTATGAAAATGGCTGTTGTCAAAGAGACAACAGTAAGTACTGGTGAGGATGTGAAGGGAACCCTCATGCGCTGCTGACAGCAACATAGACTGGCCTAGTCACTGTGGAAAACAATATGGAGGTTCCTCAAAAACTTCAAAATAGAGCTGCCATATGATCTAGCAAGTCCACTCTTGGGCATATATCTGAAGGAAATAAAATCACTGTCTCAAAGACACATCCACATCCCCCATGTTCACTGCAGCAGTATTCACAACAGTGAGCACATGTAACAAACCTGTGTCCATCAAACCATCAAATGGTGAATGGGTAAGGAAAGAAAGTGAGACATACCATACACATATATACTCATACGTCAACTATGTTTCAGTAAACATATACATGCGTGCACAGAACACAATGCAGTATTACTCAGTAATCCATCAAAAGAAAGAAATCCTACAATTTTTGATAGGCAGAGGGCATTATGCTAAGTGGAATAAGTCAGAGAAAGACAAATACTATATGATCTCACTTATGTGTGCATCCTCCCCCAAAATGAACTCATTAGAAACAGAGAACAGAGGTGAGGGCTGGGGAACAGGGAAAAATGAATGAAGATGGTCAAAAGGTATAAACTTCCAGGTATAAGACTGATAAGTTCTGGGACTGTAACGCATATCATGGTGACTATAGTTAATAATATTGCCTTGTAAATATTTTTGAAAGTTGCAAGGAGAATAGATTTTAAAAGTTCTCATCATGAGAAAAAACTGTAGCTGTGGTGGTAATGTTAACTTATTGTGGTGATCATTTTGCAATATATACATATATCAAATAATTATGTTGTGCACTTAAAACTAATACAATGTCACATGTCAGTCGTACCTCAATAAAAAAATAAAGTCATCATCTTAAAAAAGAGATTTGACTACAAACGATCCATCATAGGAATTGTGGCCATATTTACTGAAACATATGAGGCCACTGGAAAAATCTGGCATGTATGAAGTAATCACTATAATCAGAGGACCACTTAACTACTGCATGGCTTAATTTATTTTTTTAAAAAGGTGTTTAACGTATAACTTACAACTTTTCTAGAGTATATCAATTGCACCAGGTAAGGTCGCACTTGTATTATGTTGATGTGACCCACACAGGGTGGTCCTGCATGGGTGATTCAGAATGTATCTCTTTCCTGTCTATGTGCCCACTGTTCCTCTTTATTGTATTCTTTCCAGGGAGGAAAGATGTGAGGATGAGCATCTCGAAACCATAAGACAGGAAATGTCCTCTCCCCTTTCTTTTTTTAGGGAAGGGCCTTGAACCTTGGCTCTACTTTGATTCCTCATCTAGATCACAAGGATCCCACAGTCATGGTACATACATGTGTTCACTGTATCAGGAAGGAAGAATTTAAAGTCTGTTTCATGCTTAAATCAATGCACTAAGGGAATGGGTTACTTAAAATTCATTGGAAACATCCTTTGTGTAACACGAATAACTTTCCCCCATTTATCTGTTTTAATTCCTGATTTTAAAATAATAGGATTTCTAGCCATAGGGGAACACGAGTGAAAAATGTGCACTTTAAGCATAACTTTCTGCTTTTAATGTTCTTATCTTGATTTCATGAAAACGAGCAACTTAGGTAATCTAATTATTTAAAGACACTTTTGTAGGCAGGAAAATATTTCCATTCAATATACGCATGGGCAACACATACTCTGTACTAGAACCTAATTCACTTGGGTGTTCTGAGATTCATGAAACTTATTAACACAAAGCAATCACATCAATAATGTAAAATGTAATTTTCCATTTCAGACTATCAATTTTCCTTACCTATTCCCACTGCCCCTACCCTTTGTCCAATTTAGGTTCTTTTTAAATTGTAAGTTATAAGCATATTAAAAATGAAATTCATTAAAAAATTAAGTTACCATTTTCAAACACTGGGTTTAAAAGAACTCCTTCTCAATAGCTTCTTTATTTGCGAATTTAGTTTTCAAATGCAGGAGCATCACCTGCAGTTGTGTTTTAGTATCCTTGAAACACTTCTGAGGGACAACCACTTGATCACTGGATAGCCATAAATATACAAAGGCCATACTAAGATGCTCTGGAAAGCTGGCCTAAGGTTTCTACATGCTGTGGAACATTACCTTTAGTGGTGCATTCTTGGCTTCAGGAAATTCCCTTTCATCCAGCCTCACCCAGCGCTGAATGAACTGCTGAACCATAGGGTTTTCGTTGTTGACAATCTGGAATCCTGTAATGTTGGCTCCCCCATGCATGACTCTTTCTAGCAAAATATCAGTAAAACCCTAGAAAGAGATTGAGAGAGAATTGTGATTGTGAGAGGTCATGCATTCTTACTCATTGTATCTGTTACAATGCTAAGGAAGAAATGAGAGTTCCTTTCCCAAGATCCTTCTTTAGCAATTAAAAAAAAAAAAACCTGGACACATGGTTACATGTCAATTATATCTCAACAAAAACCAAAATTGCAACAAACAAACAACCCCTGATACAGACTAATTCTTAGGGCACTCTGAAACTACAGGCATGATGGAGAAAATATACATCCTTCCATTTTAGTGCCCCTGTTTTATTTGGTGTACTGACTGAAAGAACAAACATCAGAGTCAATTTTAAGTGAATGTTTTTATTTCTTTCATTTACCTATATATTTTAATATTTCTTCAATGAATACAAATACAATGATTCATATAACTGGAAACTGTTTAAAAAGTTGGCCCTAGCTAACATGCCAAATACAGCAGATTGCTTTTCAGATTTGAATGATGAGTAATTTCAACATTTGTAGTTTACAAAAATGCCAAAGAGTGAAACTGACAGCTTGGTTGTATGTGATGGCACAACCCCCAGGGTATGTCTCATATGAGTCCATGAATGAGCTTTGACATCTACTTCATAGCAGCCACCATTTTCTTCTTCTTTTGTTCTGGTGTCTCTCTGTTGTCTCTGCCACCTAAGCCTCCTGAAGGAATATCTTCATGTTCCTATCATGCCATCTTCACCTGGGTATCATCAGTTCCACTGGGCATTACTATTTTCTGAGACACTTCTCCCAGGAGTTCCTGCTATTTCTGCTGGATAACTGTATCTTGCTAGTTGCTTTTGATGCCCTTAGGTCCTCTGTAGGTTGGAGCCAATATTTATATTCATAAATAAATTTAAAGAATTCTTTCCCCTTCCTTTAGATTCTCCTCCCCAACATTTACATATAAAATTGTTTCAAAAATAAAGTTGAAAGAATTATACAGTGAAAATGAAGTAGTCACTTCAGATTTCACGATTAACATTTTCCTCTCCATCCATCAGTCCATTTCATTTTTTGGATGCTTTTCAAAGAAAGTTTCAGATGTTAGAATACTTCATACCACAGACTTCAGCATGTAGGTCATTAACTAGAGTTCAGCACTTGAAGTTTTCATCTTTCCTTTCCTTCCTTCTTCTGCTTCTTCTTTCTTTTAAAGGTTTCATGTTGATGTGTGGCAAAACCAATACAATATTGTAAAGTAATTAACCTCCAATTAAAATAAATAAATTTATTTAAAAAAATTGAAAAAAATAAAGGCTTTCTTTTTAAAGTCTTTATTGAATTTGTTACAATATTGCTTTCATTTTTTACATTTTGGTTTTTTGGGCCCAACGCATGTGAGATCTTTGTTCCCCAATCAGGACTGAACCTGCATCCCCTGTATTGGAAGGCAAAGTCTTAACCACTGCACCACCAGGGAAATCCCCCTTTCTTTCTCTCTTTTGATAAAATTTATGTCCAATAAAATGCACAAATCTTAAATATACCACTCAATGGGTTGATAAATGCATACACTATATTACTTAAATCCCTACTAGTTCTCAAAAGTTGTCTTTTATTTTTGCATTCTAAGTTTCCATTGAAGTTTAATAATCATATTGAAAATTGCACACATCTTTAAGTATAGGCTGATGAATTTTCACAACCTGAACGCATGAATGTAACCAATACCCAGAAGCCCTGCTCTTGTATGCCTCTCTAGTTACCATTCTGATGCCTGCTTCTTTTAATTCTATGTTTCTTTAGTATGGGCAACAAGGCAATCATAGAAAATATTTTAGTGAAGCAGCGTTTTCAGTTATTACTCTTCACCCCATTCTTCTTCCTTTCATATGTGGGATATGAGCCAAAGAGTTTGCATCACTGAGAACTATTCCTCCTTTCCAATGATCATAAGATGTTTTTAAAATGAACATTAATTTGTTAGGATGAGTTTTCTCCCAAAGGTCTCCTTCCTGAAATAAACAAAGACTCAATGATCTCTCCCATTTGTTCCCCTTTGCACAACAATCAGCAGAAAGGCTTGCTTGTGTGTAAAGGCTCACAGAGGCTCCAGATGGGGCTTAAGCCTAACTATTATCCAACTCCCAACTCTTACCCCCTAAACATACATATAAATAGAGAGCCGAGGACAAAACTTCAACAAATGGCTTTAAGTCATTTGCTGTACCAAACCATATTTGCCAGTTAAAAAGTATTACACAAGAGCATTGAGCAACTGTCCATCTGTCTGCTGGTGGGGGCTCTTGTGTTGGCCTGAAAGAGGGAGCCCCTTTCTTTGAAAGAAAAGGATGAAGAAAGCTTCTGCCACCATCTTGGTCCCCAGGGTCAGTGGCCATAGTCTGCCCTAGGAAATAGTATTTTCTGTGCCACTTATACTTTGGATAAGCCTCACACTCCCATTTCCTTCATACTATAGCATATTAAAATGGCGACACAGGACTAACAACAGGAAGGGCGAGAGAAAGGATCCCAGGAATCTCACATCTGCCTTAAGGCACAAGAGCCAGCACTTCAGTCTTGTTACTCACCACAGCACCCCCCAGAAACATTTTACCTCACTATCTTTTTCTCAGCAGAGACACTAAAAAGAGGGGTCCAACTTAAATTTATCTCACCGATCACCTCCACTTACTCTGCTCTGCCACACGGGCCCCATGTATTCCCCCTTGGCTGTCTTCCTCCCTGTTAAACATACTGTAATTTGGAAGTATCTCCATAAGAACACTCTGCACTCATGTTTCTACCTCACAGCAACCATCTCACTGAGGACCTAGAAGTTTCTCAGTCAGCCCATGTTTTATGACACACATAGCTGGGATTATGTTCTGGCACTTCTCAGACTGGAATAGCCTGGAATGCATCCTCAGCAGCACCAATCAACCCAGGGGAAGGTCACCTCAAATGGCTTGTTCATCTGGCAAGACCTCCACAACATTAGCTCTTGCCAACTTCCCTGAGGGCTGAAACCCATCCACATGGGCAGAAAGCCTAACACAGCCCCATGGACAAAATGGAGAGAGAAGTGTGGTAGAAAAAGAAAGGAGAGGGACTTCCCCTGGTGGTCCAGTGGTTAATACTCTGTGCTTCCACTGCAAAGGGGCACGGGTTTGATCCCTGGCCAAGGAACTAAGATCCCGCAAGCCACACAGTGCGGCCAAAAATAAAACAAAATAATATAAAAAACAAACAAAAAAAGGAGGTAATAGATTTTTAGGAAGATGAAAGGAGAGATCTTACTGCTAAAGGGCAAAAGCAGGCTGGCTCCTGGTCCTAACTCTGCCTCTGTCCTATTTGTGTACAGGTTGTTTGTGATCTCTTATCAGATTCTACAGCTTGAATGTTGCCCCGGTGCCCAGCATTTAGATGCAGTGAGTCACAGTTCTCAAGGTTGAGATAATCAAGGCTGGATTTTCCCTAATCCCTCTGAAAAAAACACGAATGCAGCAGAGCTAACCAACAATTATCAAGGACACAAAAGGGAAAAAGAGAAATCAGGCAAATGGTAGAGAAGGAGATTTAAAGAAAGCTGTTCTGGCTAAAGGCAGGAGTTGATTGTCCATCTATTTCTAACACATTTTTTTTTTAAAGAATTTTCTTCTGGTATCAACTATTGTTAAATTACATGATTCAAATGCCACTGACAATTCACAGGATTGTAAAAATTAAAGCTTGATTCTTTCTATAGCCTCTTCAGACATACACTAATGCAGCAGAGCTGACATCTAACACACAGGAGGGGAAAGGAGGAAAGAAAGAGAAGGCTGATGGCAATTCAGAGTGAGGGTCTGTTTAAAGGGCAGTTTTGGTTGGATTCTGGTCTTTCTCCTCCTCTCCCATTTGAAGGCACTGCAGCATCCCATAATAATCTTTGGATTTTTATGGTTATGACACTTGTAACACTAAAGGCAGGCTGAAGATCCCCCCAAACCAATGTAAAGACACACAGCAGAGGTGATGATACAACATCCAAAAAGGAAAATGGAATCAGTGAAAGAGTGGGGGTAAGTGTATGAAGATGGATGTTAGGAGAGAAGTATGGACTGAGGGGCAGGGGCTAGCTCTCCTGCTCCTACTATCCCATTATTATTATTATTATATTTAGAACCAAGGTCTTCTTTGATAGCTCAGTTCATAAAGAATCCACCTGCAATGCAGGAGACCCTGGTAGATTCCTAGGTCAGGAAGATCCACTGGAGAAGGGATAGGTTACCCACTCCAGTATTCTTGGGCTTTCCTTGTAGCTCAGTTGCTAAAGAATCTGCCTGCAATGTGGGAGATCTGGGTTTGATCCCTGGGTTGGGAAAGATCCCCTGGAGAAGGGAAAGGCTACCCACTCCTGTATTCTGGCCTGGAGAATTCCATAGACTGTATAGTCCATGGGGTCGCAAAGAGTTGGACATGACTGAAACCAATAGTACTAAATTTACTTTTAAGAATCAAACTGGAGATTTAACACATCTTTCTCAATTACTGACAAAGCAAATAGAAACCAAAGACACAGAAATGGAAAGATTATAATAATAACATTTGGATTCAAGAGATTATCCCATTATTTTAAAGCATTTCACCCATTCATTACCTCTGGTTAGATCTCCTCCTTAGGCTGGTGAATCACAGCCTTCAAGGTGGGAAAGCTGAGACTGACTTTCTTAAAACCTCTCAAAAGACATTAACACAAAATAAATGATCAACAAACATGGATGGTAAAGGGGAGAGTCAGTGGAAGAAAGATGGAAGTTAGGAGAGAGGAGATGGCTAAGAAGGGAGATTTTGCTGGTTCCTTGTCCACCTCCAATATTTATCCCATTGCTTATTTATAGAAAATGTTTCTAGAGTCTATTATCATGTAAAACCATAGTTGAGAATTGGGGCTTAAGGCTGCCCACAGCTTCAGTGAAATAACTAATGCAACAAAGGTGACCAGCAAACATACAATAAGGAGGCAGGAAAAAAGAAACAGGAGTGGTAGGAACTGATAGTGTGTTAATAAAAGATGGATTCTGGCTAAAAAGTAAGAGGTGCCAGGCTACTGGTCTTCTCTGCTATCTAAATTTAAGACACTGCATTTTCCTAGAATATGTTGCTAGATTTTAGTTGTTGAGCTGGTCATACCCCCTCATGGTGTTTATATTGAGGCTGTGTATCCCTGAAAGCCATGTAAAGACACTGAAACAAAATGAAATCAAACCATGCAGGGTATATAAAACAGGGGAAAAAATGGTGCTGGCAAGGACTATTCTGGTATGATAGGGGAAGTTAGGAGAAATGTCCTGAGTCAGGGGAGGAGCTAGCTGGCTCCTGGTTCATTTTCTTGACCTGTGTGATTATTTTAAGACATCTTATTCATCCATACATTGAGACCGTGAGATGGGACTATGTCTGTCTAAAACTCTAAGCAGACCCTAATGCAACAGAAATGACCTTCAACCATCTGGATGATAAAGGGGAAAATAAAAGATGAAAGGCAGTTATAGAAATTTCAAGTTGAGGTTCAAGTTCTAGCTATGTGCTAGGTTTGCACAGAAGGACTGCCTTCCTTGCTCAGTTGCTCAGTCATGTCCTTCCATCTGTATTCAGTTTGTTAATGCAGATACTGTTTCCTTCACAAATTGCTACAGTCTATGTTTTATGATTCTTTAAAAATTTTAATTGAAGTATAGTTGATTTACAGTGTTGTGTTAATTTCTTCTGTACAGCAAAGTGACTCATCTATGTATGTGTGTATATATTGGAGAAGGCAATGGCAACCCACTCCACCACTCTTGCCTGGAAAATCCCATGGGTGGAGGAGTCTGGCAGGCTACAGTCCATGGGGTCACAAAGAGTCGGACACAATTGAGCGTCTTCACTTTCACTTTCACATATATATACATACGTACATATATATATATATACTTTTTCCTATTCTTTTCCATTATAGTTTGGCATAGGATATTGAATATAGTTCCCTGTGCTAATCCATTCTATATATAATAGTTTGCATCTGCTGTTCCCATACTCCCAGTTCATCCCTTCCCCCCAACAGCCAGCAACCACAAGTCTGTTCTCTAGCACATTCTATCGCTGTAAGAGTCCAGTCTATGAGGATTGTAAACAGAGGCCTGATTTTCCCCATAGGCTCATCAATGACACGAATGGGGGAGAGGCAACCACAAAACATATAGTGAGCATGAGAATATCTGTTAAAATGGTGTAAAAGGCATAAACTGAGAATCACAGTTATTTTAGGACTGAGGTTCTAGATCCATGGCTGGAGGTGTCTGGTTCCAGGAACTCCTTTTGTAATAATTTTCATTTTGCAAGACACCCGCAGCAGTCAAAGTGGTAAAGTTAAAGCTATGAATCCTTGAAAACAACCTACAGGCAAGAATACAGACAAAAGGCCAAACAACAGCCAGAATGTCTGAGAAGGGCAATAAAATGATGGTGATAGAGGGGACATAGTGGTAGGATGATGGAAGTTAGAAACGGTCTGATCACACTGATGGACCTATTTGCTGCTGCTGCTAAGTCGCTTCAGTCGTGTCCAATTCTGTGCAACCCCATAGATGGCAGCCCAAGTGAAAGTGAAGCCGCTCAGTCCTGTCCGACTCTTAGCGACCCCATGGACTGTAGCCTACCAGGCTCCTCTGTTTATGGAATTCTCCAGCCAAGAGTACTGGAGTGGGGTGCCATTGCCTTCTCCTATTTGCAGGGCAGGAATAAAGATGCAGAAGTAGAGAATGGACATGTGGAAACAGAGGGTAAGGAGAGGGTGAGACAAGCTGAGAGAGTAGCTTTGACATATATACACTACCATGTGTGAAATAGACAGTGGGAAGTTGCTGTATATCACAGGGAGCTCAGCCGGTGCTCTGTGATGACCTAGAGGGGTGGGGTGTGGGTGGTGGGAGACTCAAGAGGGAGCGAATATATGTATACTTATGGCTGATTTATGTTGATATACAGCAGAAATCAACACAACATCCTTCAGTTAAAAAATTTCCTCATAGATTAGATTCTGCCAAAGTGGGGGTGGGGGGCCGGAAACTAGTCTGACTGCCATAGATCCAGTAGCAGGGGAAAAAACGATGAAGGGGAGGGAGTGATAGGATGGGAGGTATTCGAAGTCAGTGCTTCCTGGTCTTTTTTTTTTTTTTTTTAATTACCTTTTGGTGATCTTCGGTTGATTTTTTCACCCAAACTCTATACTTTGGGGAATTTTGATTTCCTGACCTCCATAAACCTTATTTAAAAACTGATTGTAACAGGTTTAGCCATCCAGCACCAATCTCTAAGAGTTGCTTTGTTGCTCAGCCATGTCTAGCTCTTTGTGACCCAATGGACTGTAGACAGCAAGGCTCCTCTGTCCATGGGATTTTCCAGGCAAGAATACTGGAGCGGGTTGCCATGCCCTCCTCCAGGCGATCTTCCCGACCCAGGGGTTGAATCTGTGTTTCCTGCATTGCGGGAGTAAGGAGAGTGAAAATGGATATTGAATGGGCACCTCTGGCTGAATGATTAATTTCCTGGCCAGTTTTTCTCTCACTTTGTGATCTACAAGAGGGACTTTGCGATTTTGTTTGTTCTTTTAAGAATTGAAGTCTCTGTCTGGCCTCCCTGAAGCTTTCATCGAATTGCACACAGATTTTATCACCTAAAAGCCATTAGGTAAAAACGAAAAAAAAGAAGGAGCAGGGGTAATATGTAGAGACAGATATTTTAGGAAAGCGCTTCAGGCTAAAAGGAGATGTTTTATGCCTCCTAATCCCCCATGTCCAGTATTTGGGGATGGTCACCTATAATCAGCTCTGTTGGGAAATTGGAATCCCTAGTTGCCTAAAGCTTCTGTAAAAATCAAATGAAGGAGTTAGGCTTTCAACACTCAAGCCCAAAAAGTAAAAGAGGAAAAAGACGGGATTGCAAGGGTTAGGGAGCAATAAAGTATGCATCCTACTAGCTGTCAAATTATTCTTACAGCCAGCTACCTAAGACTCCACTCCTGAGCTGCTACTTATTCGTTGATCTTTATCATGTGACCTTTTCCAGAAAGTTCCATCCTCACTTCTCCCTGACAGAAACACCCATGGGTAAGGCAGTTTTCTCAGGCAGCCATGTCTGAGCAGTTTCATGAGGCCTCCCCACACATGCCAACTACCCCCACTCAGGCTTCATCCAGCACCACGGGCCCAGCTTCCTGTTTATCATGCATTTCTGACCCTGTCCCCTGAGTCCCGCTGTGAGCAGAAGTAATGCAGCGACCAGAGAGCAATACATGAGAATACAGATGGAGTTTTTTTATTCTCACAAAATCCTTGTCTTTAGAAAAAGCACATTTGATTACCAGTCTAAATATGTGATAAGTAAGTTTACAAGTTTTTACTTCTTAACTCATACCTTTGGTTCAAAACAAAATTGACATTTAAAGTTCTTTAAGCCTTCTTAGTTTGTTTTCACATTTGTTTCAGGCTTTAAGTGCTTGTCCCAAGTACGTCTTCCAATAGCAACTGCTTATAAAAGGGCAGAAAACTTGTATTTTCTTATTTAATGCATGCATTTAAATGTCAGTTCAGTTCAGTCACTCAGTTGTGTCTGACTCTTTGCGACCTTATGGACTGTAGCATGCCAGGCTTCTGTCTTCAAATGCAATTTCTGTACTGTGAATTCTGTTTTCCTCACTGAACTTTACCTGCTATTAAAAATTATATATCTTAAAATAATATATTTTTACCAAAGACAAAATGTGTTCCAATAGATTTCTTTAATATTTTTGTGGAAAAGGATAACTCATTTTGTTTTCTTTTAGAATGTTCAAGTCAAATTCATGCTGAATGAGATACCAATGAATTTCCAATTAGAACCTTTCTTATACTGTAGAACCCCTTTTTCTGTCTACCCACTAAATTAACTTCCTTATTCCAAGTGCATCTTAAAAAGAATGTGCCCCAAAGAAAAATTGTTATGTTCCCTTAAAATCTCTTCTTCTTCTTGTATCCTTTCTTTCAATTAGTGGCACTTTAGGCCAATTGGGTCACTAGGTATGGGGCCCAACCACCTGGTTTAAAAAAAAAAAAAAAAACAACTCAACAGATGAATGAAGCACCGAGTGAGCTTAAGAGCCACTGGCCTAGATCATTGTCTTGGCTTCCTAGCTGGTGCTCCAGTTCTTTACTTTCCCAGTTTATTCTTTGCATAATAAATTTATCTTCCTAAAACACCCATTAGAGCATAATACTCCTTTCCTGAAATCACTGCAATGACTCCCTACTTTCTACAGACATAGTAACATCTGAATATGCTGGCTTGACCTTCAAAGATTTCCATTATCTGTTATCTTCAGTTCTCTTGGCCTTATCCACACCTCTTCCTTCAACAGGCCTCATGCTTTCACAGTCTAGCCAAACCATGCCCTTCTAAACCTTTGTATTTTTGTTTCCTCTGTCTACAAAGGCCCTCACTTCGTCATTTAGAGCTCTGGGTGTCTACTGGAGTTTCACTCTTCAAGCACCATTTCAGTTAGTAAATAATGATGAAGAAACATCTTAAAGTTGCCTCTGTATTCGCTATCAGTTAGTAAGGCCAATTGTGTCCCTCTTTTGCTAGTTATTACATAGGCTCTGGCACATCCTAACTGCTTATGGGCTCTTGTCCTCCTTCATTGTCGCATGTCTTCCTGTGCTTTCCATGTAATAACTTTATGTATAAACTCCACAGTCTTATTTCTAAGTGACTGCAAGATTCCAAATCCCCTGCTCTCCTAAGAGGAATTTCTGTTGAGCCCATTTTATTATTTAATAGGGATTTTAATAACTAGATGTGATGATCAGATACTCAAAGATTTTTTGTGTCTAGACTAGATATCAAATTCTAGTGCTCCTTGCATTTTACCAATTCTGTTTGGTTGAAATTGTATTTTATTTTCTTGTTTTTGTTTTTTGCTCACTGCCATGGTGGTCTCCTTTCCTTTGGTTGGTCCAGTAAATTATGTGCAGAGGGAGAGATTAAAGGAGATGAGAGAAGGTAAAGAATGGTTGGAGGCAATCCTGCTCGCAGGTAGGGCAAGTTGAAACTCGACTTTCTAACTTCCTATGTTCTAAGTATCTGTACACTTGACTATTTGCCTCTGTGCAACGAAGGCAAGATTTGTTGGCAATATGAATATCATCTCCGGAAGTTAGATTTGTAAGTTTTGCTATATTTCATCAGTTGGATTGCTTCTCAGTCACACCACATCTTTATGAGCCAGTGCACTGTTGCCCACATCTGAATTCAACAGTATAAAACCAACCATGACCTCTGTGCCCAATTCAGAGCTGTGAGCTATTGATATGGAGAAGGCAATGGCACCCCACTCCAGTACTCTTGCCTGGAGAATCCCATGGATGGAGGAACCTGGTGGGCTGCAGTCCATGGGGTCGCTGAGTCAGACACAACTGAGCGACTTCCCTTTCACTCTTCACTTTCATGCATTGGAGAAGGAAATGGCAACCCACTCCAGTGTTCTTGCTTGGAGAATCCCTGGGATGGCAGAGCCTGGTGGGCTGCCGTCTATGGGGTCACACAGAGTCGGACATGACTGAAGTGACTTAGCAGCAGCAGCAGCAGAAGCTATTGGTATGTTTGATTAATTCTCCAAGGTCATCTTTTACAAAGACATTAGTTCTACAACTGACATCCAAACACAGAGTGTCCCTGATTTGAGAACAGCCAGACAACTCAGTCTTCCAAAGATTCAAATGACTCTGGTATTATCCTGTCTCCCTTGATTTATTCATGTAATACTGCAATTCACTTTCCTTCTGGTAGTGTAGATAATTAAGATTTGGAAATAAATATATTCAAGGCTTTACTTTTAGAGTACTTCATTTTAAGATATTACGTGAAGATTTCCTTTACGCAATGTTATTGTTAGGGTACATTTTGTACAGAGAGGAAAGCAGAGACAAGATAAATTGGGTGACTTTCATTGAGTTGATGGTAGATTATGGGTGAGAAATGAGAAAGGTGGCTCGCCTATAGGAAAGATAAAAGCAGTAGAATGAAGGGTGGAAGGCTGCCAAGGACAAGCATCTATCTCACAGTTTGGATGAAGGCTGGCTGTACCTTTAGTGCCATCTGAATTGTTCATCTGGGTGATGCTTTGATAGGGAAATGAATAGTACTTGTGGTGACTCAAGTTATCACATTGCTAATGAGAGACACAAGTCTTTTTCTAGAAGCAGACACATCCTCCTGAGAGGGTGCAATGTATGGAGTTAAAGATTACACCACATAAATTAGCGCTTGATTAGAGGTTGCTTGTATTGTTCACTCCCTGTTTTATTCTCTAATCCAATCAACAAACATACTTTGAAACCTAAGTGCTATCTGTTGGTACAATGGTGAGCCATATCAAAATTGGTCCCTATCCTCACAACACTTTAGTCCAGTGAGAGTTATTTGTATACAAATAATTATGAGTTGACATAAGTGCAATTAGTGGGAAAAATAGCCACTGATCTCTTTCTCTTTTTAAATTGGGTTGTCCAAAAGGTTCATTTGTTTTTTTTTTTTTCTTCTTCTGCAAGTATGTGTAGACTGGTGCTGGTCTGATGTTTGTTACCAGTGTGAGATGATAGAAGGTAAGAAATTGAGTGTAAGCCTTTATAACAATTTGCCAGGGTAATATGGCTGTTGAATCTAATACTAAATAATTGTGCATTATTTTATGTCATTTATTTTATGTTTTTTAGGCATTTATTTTTGTTGTGCTTTTATTGTGTGAGTATTTTGGGGGAAATCTGGCCTTTCTTTACAGATAGTTTGAGAAACACTGTTTTAGAGGATATGATGTGAGGCCCTGGGGGAGAAAATAGAATTCTTTCAATGTATCTTGCTAGAACATTGAGTAGGAAGTGATCTTTCCTTGTTAATTTCAGGGGGAGGAAGGGATGACTATAATGGAGGTGTTTTTGTACAGGGGAAATGAGAGTTGCAAAGTTGGCTACTTCAAGCTGACAACAGCCTGTACCTTTCTAAATGCACAGTAGGACATTGGACCCCCGCCCAGTCCTGGTTCCTCATTCCCTTGATACTCTTGCGTCCTGTCTCTGTTTGGAGAAGAACATCAATCCTGCACCACCAGAGCACTTGTGTACTCAGGGTAGGTGACCGGGCTCCTGGCACTGGGGACCAGAGGGAGCTCAAGCCCTTGCCTGCAAGGCCAGGCTCCAGCCGAGTGAGCTCTGTGTTTACATGCCATCTGCTGAGGTGTCAGAGATCACAACACGTGACTGTGAACATTTGAATTTTTTATTTAGACTATTAAAAATGGAAGAACAAAAGAAGGGAAAGAGTAGAGAACAGAACAAGAAGGCCTGGGAGGGGAAGGGAGCAGAAGGGAACAGTTGTTACTGGCAAGCAAAACAGCATGACCCAGTCTCATTCAAAATTGTGTTCTCTTTAAACAGAGTGGGCCCTCTCTATTTCAGGTACATCCCAAGATCTGGTGAGCTGCAGAGGTCACTTGTTCAAGCTTAGGTTACTCCTGGATTCTTCTTTGGGGTTCAATTTTTTGAATAATGCTTATGTCTTAGTAAAATTTTAGAAAAACTAGATACAGTCTAGTAATCCCCATCATTATTTCCTGGCAAACTAATCATATGAATGGGGCAGATGGGGAAGGAAAGAGAGAAGAGAGAGCAAGAGAAAGGAGGGGGATGAGAAAGCAGGGGAGAGGACTGTGTGTGTGAGAGAGAGAGGGAAAGAGAAGGGGGAGAGGAGGGGAGGGAGCGAGAGAGAGAATGAATAAGAAATGAATGTGCCATGGGGACTGATAGAGATGCTGTCCTTGTTTTTTTTTTTTCAGCCTTTTTCTTTCTGATTACTTCACCCTCATAAATTTATAGTTTATACATCATTCATATACATGTATGTCTTTGCAAATGTTTTTTTGTGACCTTCGTGAGGCTGTCCTTCTGTCTCACTGAGATGCTTGAATGGGTAAAATGAGAAGAGCAAGGTGCTCTTGGTAAAGAGTCTGACCAACGTGGATTGGAAGCCTAGCTTGGTAATGGATTCTCTGGGAGACTCTGGACAAAACATGTGTCTTTTTGGAGGCCATTTCCCAATCTCTAAAAAGCTTGGGGAAGTGAGTAGGTAAGAAGGCTCTTCTCACTGGAGAGATTAAAGAGAAAGTCTACATAAAACCTGTAGCACAGCAGGGTGGCATCTCAGACAGCTTCCTTTCCCCTTTCTCCCCTGGCACAGTGGCTAACTTGATCTCCTGCTCCCATGGCCCCTTACGACTTGCAACCAAAACTGCATTACTTGCTCCTGTATGGCTCCCAACTGTCCCCAACCCTGGGATCAGTCTCAGCCTAGGCAAGGAAACTGTCACATCTTCCATGGTTGAGTTAACTGGTGCAGGACTCAATGAGTCCTACTATGTCTCAGTCTCACAGGGGCACCTCCGATGCTTGGAGATTTTTGTTTTATTTTGGGGGCTGGGTACTGAATATCTACTGTTGGACCATCTCAACCCAGATCCAGTTTGTGTGTGTGTGTGTGTGTGTGTGTGTGTGTGAACCGTTAGACAGCTTTGATGGATCCTTCAGAGCTGCAGCTCTGTTTAGACTGTAACTAAGGGCACTCAACACCTCTCTTGGCTTTTGCCCACTTGGACTGACTTGAAGTCTGCCTGGTGACTTGATATTCCAAGGCTAATGACGCACTGGTTGTGCTCCCCCACTTACATCCTCAGGGTCCACCCAGCTGCTGTACCTAAACTTTCACTCCAGGCTTTCCCTTGTCCAAACAGACCCTCTAGGAGGGAAGAAATGAGGAGCTGGAAGTCACCCTCGCATGTTTTTCAAATTTTAGTCTCTAATATACCACCTTTGGGGGCTTCCCTGGTGGCTCAGTTGGTAAAGAATCCGCCTGCAATGCAGAAGACGTGGGTTCAATCCCTGGGTCCAATCCCTGGGTCAGGAAGATCCTCTGGAGAAGGAAATGGCAACTCACCCCAGTAATCTTGCTTGTGAAATCCCATGGACAAAGAAGCCTGGTGGGCTACAGACATGACTTAGCGACTAAACCACCATACCACCTTTACAGTTTTTTTTTTCCCATATAAGTGGATCATCTGAACTATTATTTACCTCATATATTTTCCTTATGTTGACTAAGTTTTTTAACCTAAATACCTAATTTAGCCTCACACAATTGACAGGAGAGTGAATCTTTTTCTAATACACACTTAATATAGATGTAAAACCAATCAGTCTAAGAAGTTTGCTATATATTACCTAAAATCGTCTCATGTACAAATATACTTTGGAGAACCTTGATCTGGTCTATTTGTTCATTTTATAGATGAACCAGGTTCAAAGAGGTTTCACTGTCACAGGCTAGTCAGATCAGTTCTTGGGACTCAAACCTTCCTCCGAGCTCCTGGTCTAGTGCTTCCCCCCCATTATGCCTAGGTTAGTCTAGGGTTCTGCATACTATTATTGATATATATGAAACAAATCACAATACTCAACATGCCTGGGAATGCAGTGGAAAGGATCCTGATCCAGGACCTTGCCAGGAAAGAAAGAGACGTTGCTTCACTGACAAATTGTATACATGCTGGTTAGCCCTGGTACTAAAGAGAAACATTTCCACCATAAAAAGAGTTCTGGAAGAGGAAATAACAATCAGATGCACTTATTTGCAAAGCAGAAATAGAGACATAGATATAGAGAACAAACGTGTGAGCACCAAGAGGGGAAGGGAGGGCAGGATGAATTGGAAGATTGAGATTGACATATATATATATATATGTACTACTATGTATAAAATTGGGCTTCCCTGGTGGCTCAGATGGTAAAGAATCTGCCTGCAGTGCAGGAGACCCAGGTTCGACTCCTGGGTCGGGAAGATCCCCTGGAGAAGGAAATGGCAAACCACTCCAGTATCTTTGCCTGGAAAATCCCATGGACAGAGGAGCCTGGCAGGCTGCAGTCCATGGAATCGCAAAGCATCAGGCACGACTGAGTGACTAACACTTTCACTTTTACTTTCATGTATAAATTAGGGGCTCCCCTGGTGGCTCAGATGGTAAAGAATCTGCCTGTAATGCGGGAAACCCAGGTTCAATCCTTAGGTCAGGAAGATCCCCTGGAGAAGGGAGGGGCTACCCACCCCAGTATTCTTGCCTGGAGAATTCCATGGACAGAGGAGCCTGGCAGGTAACAGTCCATGGTGTTGCAATGAGTCAGACGTGACTGTGTGACTAACACTTTCACGTTCATGTATAAAATAGACAACTAAGGAGAACCTACTGTATACCACAGGGAACTCTATGCTCTGTGGTGACCTAAATTGGAAGGAAATTAAAAAAAGAGGAGATACATGTTTATGTATAATTGATTCACTTTGCTGTATAGCAGAAACTAACACAACATTGTAAAGCAACCATACTCCATTAAAATTTTTTAAAAAAGAAATGACACCACCAACTGATACAGAATTTGTTAGAGACTTACTCGTTTGCTATTGGCATGTCCACTTCTGCCCTGACAAGATCACATTTCAACAAGTTAGTTTTTGCATCCTGTTGTTCATTCTGAAATGTACACCTTGACCTGTGACCATGACCTTGACTTGAAGCAATCACAGAATATCCAAGTCTTCTCATTTTAGGATTGCTACCAGGAAAGGTCCATGTAAAAGCACATGGAAGTCTTTGCCAGATAGACAGGACCCGGTAGCAAAGGGGATGTTTGGAGCTCTGGGGCAGGTGGTTCCGGAAAGCTTAGGTAGGCAGTGTGAGTGTTTTTGTCTTTGCATTTGTAGAAGAAGGCAGTGGTTCTGTATAGTTGTTGCTCCAAGATTCAGACAAGAACTTGTTCCCTTTTGTGTGTCCTCAACTTTTGTTCAGCTGGCTCATCTTGAAAGGAAACACTTTCTTAGCTCCACTTACCTGGTTTTGATTATCTAAATGGTGTCTAAATTGTTATGGTTTGCTGTGTGTTTATATGCATATGTGTCTTTGGGGTATTTTTATCTGCTTAAAAAATCTGGTAACCACAGAAGAGATAATGCATCTCATATTTTATCCGAGATGAGTAACAATTTCTATCTGTATCGACCATATGAAATTTGATATAGAGAACAGGAGCTTATGGAAACACGTGGCTCGGTGTAAATGGAAAGGCCACTAGCGGAAGAGAAGGAGTGGCCGCTGAAAGTATGGCAAACAAATTCACGTTTTCCTCATCCAGACTGACATGACACTATATATTCCGTTCTTTCTGAGGAAATGGACTTTGCTTCTTCCTGTAGTAGGCATCATTCCATGGTTGCACAAGTTTGAGGTCTGTGGTAGGCATCCAGCTGACCATTTTCGCCCCAGCCTTGTCCTAATGATTCTCTCTTGCTGTTCCGTCACTCCATACTCTTCCCCTTCCTTCAGGTCTGGTTCTCCAAATGGAAACCAAAGTGCTGAAGGATTGTCAGTAGGATTAGGGAGGCCCAGTTAGAAATCCAGGATGGGCAAGGTCTTCAGAGATCATCTAGTCACCTTCGGCCAACTGAGACAGTCATTGATGTCCTTCATTCAGGCTCAGATCTTTTAACACAGAAACTGCCTCCAGGACTTGAGCTGGCCAACAGTCTCCAGCTTCAGCTGCCTTCAGGGTTTGCCTCAGTTCTCAAGCGAGAGGTATGTGCTTCCCAGACAGCTGCCAGCCAATGGCTGAGCAAGGTTGGGGTACAATGGCTTGCCATTTAGGGGCAGAATGGGGGAGCTCCCTGTTGTGCTATCCCATGGTCTGAAGATCTTTTTATGAAACTTCCTTCCTTCGATGGTATCAGACAGGTGTTGTGTTCTTGGCTCTTTAATTTTTCACAGGTATTATTCCCAATATATTGTCTTGTACCTCCACTTATTCCAAACCACCTAACCTGCCTCTTGAGAAATCTGTATGCAGGTCAGGAAGCAACAGTTAGAACTGGACATGGAACAACAGACTGGTTCCAAATAGGAAAAGGAGTACGTCAAGGCTGTATATTGTCACCCTGCTTATTTAACTTCTATGCAGAGTACATCATGAGAAATGCTGGACTGGAAGAAACACAAGCTGGAATCAAGATTGCTGGGAGAAATATCAATAACCTCAGATATGCAGATGATACCACCTTTATGGCAGAAAGTGAAGAGGAGCTAAAAAGCCTCTTGATGAAAGTGAAAGAGGAGAGTGAAAAAGTTGGCTTAAAGCTCAACATTCAGAAAATGAAGATCATGGCATCTGGTCCCATCACTTCATGGGAAATAGATGGGGAAACAGTGGAAACAGTGTCAGACTTTATTTGGAGGGGGCTCCAAAATCACTGCAGATGGTGACTGCGGCCATGAAATTAAAAGACGCTTACTCCTTGGAAGAAAAGTTATGACCAATCTAGATAGTATATTCAAAAGCAGAGACATTACTTTGCCGACTAAGGTCCGTCTAGTCAAAGCTATGGTTTTTCCTGTGGTCATGTATGGATGTGAGAGTTGGACTGTGAAGAAGGCTGAGCACCGAAGAATTGATGCTTTTGAACTGTGGTGTTGGAGAAGACTCTTGAGAGTCCCTTGGACTGCAAGGGGATCCAACCAGTCCATTCTGAAGGAGATCAACCCTGGGATTTCTTTGGAAGGAATGAAGCTAAAGCTGAAGCTCCAGTACTTTGGCCACCTCATGCAAAGAGCTGACTCATTGGAAAAGACTCTGATGCTGGGAGGGATTGGGGGCAGGAGGAGAAGGGGACGACTGAGGATGAGATGGCTAGATGGCATCACGGACTCGATGGACGTGAGTCTGAGTGAACTCCGGGAGTTGGTGATGGACAGGGAGGCCTGGCGTGCTGCGATTCACGGGGTCGCAAAGAGTCGGACACGACTGAGCGACTGAACTGAACTGAACCTCCACTTATATGTTGGTATCTGTTTCAAAAGGACCCAACCAATACATCAATGAACTCCCCACTCCCATCTGAGTTTTATAGCAAGGAAACTGAGGTCGTCAAAGGTGAAGTGACCTACTCAACATCCCATAGCTAGCTAGTAGCCAAGTCAGTATGACAATCCAAACTTTCTGACCCCTAGTTCAATGCTCTTCCCCAAACTTCAGTCATCCATGTAGCACCACAACTGCATACACCCTAAACAGATTTTGCTGTATCTGTTTATACCAACATGCTATTGTTTACTTGATGCATTTGACAGATAAATATTTATTTCCTTTGTTGTTAAATCTCTAACCCTGTATGAAGTAACACCATCCATAGAATTTGGATTTTGATGTGCTAGTTTTATGGTTTTCTAATGCATAGTAAATAAACATGTTTACCATTATAATAAAAAAAGTTTGTGTGTGCAATATCTAAAGTCATCCCATGTACCATCAGTGATGAGTGAACCCTAGGCAGAGGAGAGGAGAAAGGGAGAGGGAAGAAGAAAGAAAGAGAGGAAGGAGGGTAGGAGAGAAAGCAAAATACTTATGGGTAAAAGCAATGGTAAAAATCTGTCAGTAAGCGCCTCAGGTACCTTCCTGTAACTTCCATGTTTCCTGCCAAGCCCTGGTCTAACCCCCAGTGAGTCAACAAGCATCCTTTACTTATCAGTTACCTAAAAACAAATTGGATGTACTCAGATGTAAATTAAGAATCAAGATTTCTCCTCCCAAAAGAATCAATCCATTTGTCCCTACAATGGACTGAAGTGCTCCACTTTGAGCAATTTATTGGAGAAGAGGCATACAACATTTCAGAGCAGTAGCTCTAATTTTCATCTTACAAAGTGTTTGAGTGCACACACTTCTTAAGAAGAAGGTTTAAGTAATATTTTCTTACCCATTAAAAAATCATTATTAAAACAAAATAAGATATTTTTCTTTGATTTAAGAAATCTAAGAATATAATTACAATAATTTCTCACCTTTGTTTCTATTCTTTTGGTTTAAGAGCTCTATAAATGATTCTCTTGTGCTAATGAAATAAATTTGGGGCTAGAACTCATATTATGTAATAATTTAATAGATTCTTAGTATCAGTGATAATTTAGCATTCCCCTTTCATTTCAGGAAGATAGTATTATTCAGAAGCACTGCCAAACAGATATTACCGATTTAGATCCCATTTTATAATTCCTAAACCAATTGTCCTTTCAGAGAAAGAAGAGCTATAAACCAACCTTAATGAAATACTAATTTCTAGAATGTCACAAAGTTTAAAGGCATGGGGACTTTGGAGGTAAAAATTCAAGTTGGATTTTACTATACTTAGAAAGGTGGCTATACCCTTTGACAAGATTACTGAATGTTCCTTGTTCAAGCATACTTTTTCACATCTGGTTTGGAAAGATTTGGTAGTAGACTGTTTCTACAAAGACAAATCCAGTACAAATGTACACATATGCTTGGATTAATTGGGGGAAAGAGTCTGTTTCTTGTATCCTCTGTTCCTTGTTTTACATTTCAAACCTGATTAAAATGATTGACATTTCAAATCCAAGTTAAATCTAAGAATAATCAGTGAAGAATCATATCAAATTATTCTTTTTTTAAATGAGAGAATATAAGCTTCACAGCTAAAACAGAGACAGCATAGTTGAGAACAGGCTATTGCATTCAGGTTTTTGTATTTATGGACTCATTTCTCCAAGTGTCTAAAAAACACATTAGGCTTCTCTCATATTTCTTTTTGGGATAATTACAGGGGACACAAACTAAACAGGATATAATGCCCCAGAAAACTTGAACTCTGCTGTTCTTACCAGGTTAGCGAGCATGTAGTGGTAACCTCTGGAATGTTTCCCCAGGATCACAACCTGCAGAAATAAAAGATTATAAATATCGCTTACTCAAGGACATTTTTCAATTGCACAATCATTAGGATGGCTACAGCAAATTACTTTTAAATAATCGACAAAGTATTAGGTCTTTTATACACAGTAAATCATAGTGAATTGGGCCAGATTGCTTTTTGTTGCATTTTACTTTCAGGCAGAGGATAACAGGACGAACTGCTAATATGAAAGTTAAAAATGTCAACAACAGGGGCGAAAGAAGCTCTCTAAACTTCCAGGTCAGTAGCATCAGTGTCACTTAAAATAGATGGCAAAAGTGATGAAGCTGATGAGCCCTCACCCATGAACTGGATTTCTGTACTTAGCTGCTGAGCCAGAAAATGGGCTGAACTTTGCATACAAATTAGAAAATAGAATGTATGGTACATTTTTCTTTCTTTATCTGGAATGCTTAGGGAATAGAACACACAAGGAATGGGGTTAATGGGATTTTCAGGTTAATCGAGGTTGCTTTGGCTTATTGAAAACTTTTCTAGCAGAAGTGATTTGAGGAGAAAAAAACACTTTCCTAAAATGCATGCCTGCCTTTTCCTACCTTAATATGAAAGACTGAACATCTGCACCTCTTTTGGCGCTGACTGTGACACCCTAGGCTGTGGGGGAGGGGATTTTTCCCCAGGGGACATCTGGTGATGCCTGGAGACATTTTGGTTGTCCTATCTGGGAGGGGTGACAGTGCGCAGGGCAGCCCCCACAACAAAGAATTATCCAGCCTGAAGTGTCAGCAGTGCTGATGCTGAGAAGCCATGCCTTAAGGTCATCACTGTTAGCCTAATTTTCATGAGAAACACTGTATTAACACCAAGGTTTACAGTTCACACAGTGCATTTTTATTATCTGAAAACATATAAGTGGACTGAATACTTTCCAACTAAATGTATCAGTTGGCAGTTGGAAGTTTTTGATGAAATACCTGACATAAGCTTATTTCCTTACAGTTAAGTACAGGAAAAATTCTGGTTAATTAAGGATTTTATAAAATGTCATTTTATTGAGGACTGGCTATGTGTAGAGTAGTATATGGGAGTGAGAACAGGGCGGGGGATAAAATAGAGACACTACCAGAGGCAGAACCAGGTTTTACAGAAGCTTGAAGCTAATTTCACTTTATGAGCCCTCTTCTAGAAAAATAACACAAAAGTATGAATATCGTATTTGGAACCTGTGCAGATAAGGGGCCATTAAACTTCATCATACATTCCTCTATGGACACAGCTGTCAAGGGTCTAAGAACAACTGGAGAAAACAACAATATCGTGTACATCTCAAACCAGAACTACGTATAAAGGGCCATAATGATAATATTAAAACCAGCTACCCTTAACTGAGTGCCTAGTATATGTCAAGCACTATGCTAGGTGCTGTATTCCCTGGAACAATTTAACAGCTTAAGTACCATTGGTTTCATTTTGAGATGAGGAATCTCAACCAAAGAGAATTTTTGTAATTTACCCAAGGCCATATAGCTAAGAAATACTAAAGCTGGACTTAGAACATAGGTCTGTGTACCTCCAGAACCCACTCTTGGCAGTACATTACATGGTTTCTTAATATGTGCTAAATGTCAAATGTCAATAATGACTTTAGGTTCTTGGAGAAGAGGACAAAGAGACATCCATAGTCTGCTGGGAGGGATAGAGGAATGGAAACACATATGTAAATAGCATGCTTATTTTCAGTCATTTCAAGTCCAGAGAGGGAGAGAGCTGATTTCAATTAATTTAAAATATAAACCACATATCTAACTGATTATTTATGGAGGGAATGAAAGGTTAATGATTGTCTTGAGGAGGTGATTTCTCACACCGCCATGACATAAAATGAGCTGTTAGGTATCTGCTGGGATGTATTCTTCAGTGTCCGCTGGCAAAAAACATCCTTCTTGGTGACATCTGTTAACTTTTGATGGCAAGTTGGGACCATACATTTGTTGAATTTTTAATTCCCTGACAACCCTCAACACAATAAAATCAGGGGGGTTTGAGTTCTGTTAGAAAAATGAGTCAGATTCCTGAGACATCTGGGAGAGCTTGGAGAGAAATAAAGGAGCGAGCCCAAAGGAAACAGAGTAAGTCTGTCTCGCCAGACACAGGCTTTAGTCTCCTTTGGAGAATCAGGAAGACAAGAGGGAGCCATAGAAAACATAAGTATTGTTAGATGAGCCACCTCAAAAAGAACCCAGGTGCCCAACCTTGTCACGTACTCAGCTTGATTATAGGCAAATCACTTAACTTTCTCCAGCCTCCATCACCTTATCTGTAATCTTGGACCATGAGCCTGGCCTTTCCTATCTCAGCAGTGTTGTCAGGATCGAACTGAATAACGTCTGTAAAAGGGTTTGGGATGTGCATCATGTAATGATGTGGGGTTAAATAACTGTGGAGAGGGGTCCTTTACTTAGATATTGTTTCTGTTTCAGAAAAACTTGAAGCTATTAGAATACCCACTTTAACCCATACCCATGCCCAGATGGTCTGTGTCAAACAAACTCACTTATTTGAACATAGCTCTCTCACAGTACTGCCCTTTTGAAATTAAGCTTAAACTGGAAGAGATGAGAAAGTTATCTAAAGATAGGAACCTTTAGGTGTCACAGAGACTTAAAGGCTGTAATTATTTCTTCATCTTTACTTTCAGTGCCTTCTTCACTCTTAGTTAACTTACAGTTCCTACCAATCTTGGTTTTCCAGTTCACAGTAAATGAAAAGCTACAAATTGAAGGAGGTGTCTATGGAGAGAGGGGAGTGATGTTAGAATGAGGTACATTGGCAGCAGAGGAAGTGGTGGACTGACTTAAAGAGGAAGGAGGAGTCCGGGAAAAAAAAAAAATAGACAACATTGTACTACAGTATAATCATGGATGTTCATCCTGAGTGCCTGAGTCATCAGGGTATGGCTTGTTGTGTTCAGTAATTTCTGCTGAAAAACCTGGGGAAATTAGAATACATTTTAGGGAAGGTTTCCATCAGAAATGCTCAAATTCCCAATACCTAAGATAATACATTTCAATTATCTCAAAATCTTACTTACGTAGGACAGCAACGATCCTATGGATGTGAGCTAAGTGAGGCCTCACTGCCAAAAGTGTCATGTTTCGCTCTTGGTCTTCCCTTTTCTTGAATTTTTGGTGCAGGGCTTGTGGGAAGAAGGGTGGGATAGAAGGCGTGTGCGTAATACTGTGCACAAATGAACTAGTTAATGACAGCGGTTCTTGTTCAGTTAGTCTTAAATCTTTTTTCTTTCCATCTGTTACAAACGAACAAGGCATAAATTGTACCCTCAGTTCTTTAATGACTCTGGTAACCAAGAGAATATTCAACTTTGCTTTTATAGCAATTATAATCGCTCTTCCTGAATTAGTTTCAGAACTTCAAGTATAAAAGCCATTTTACAGTCTACTGTGAAATTTCAGGAGGAAATACCCAGTTCCCAAATCCATGTTGTGTATTCGCTGTGCCTTTCTAAGATTTGTTGAAGAAGATGGATGGCTTGATGTGATGGCAGATATGATCAATGCAGGAAGGGAACAAGTGTGAAATGTAGACCAAATTCATTGTTTTAAGGAGATTTATTTTTATGCCCACAGATAAGACCTGAAAGGAAAAAGGGCCACAATCCTCATTCAGTGAGACTTAGACAATAGTTTTATTCACAGAAGAAAAAGCTCTTACATACGAACTCACTGAACCATGCATGTAGCTGAGCATTGAATTATTTGTTACAGAAGTCAGTGAATCATAGTCGACCCACTGCGGGGAGATGTCCCCTTGTTGACACCCCCATCCACTTCTCTGTGAAATTGGGGGCTGGGTATTATTGAGCAGCTAAAAATAATTCAGAAAATGTTGAGTTGGTTTTCTAGAGGCCCTTTCTTTTCCAATTTAATGCTTAATCTGCATAATTTTAGAAATTTGAAGTTAAATTGCTCCATAAGACTACTTGAGAGAGGCCCACAGACCCTTTGGGAGCAAAAGCATCTGTTTTTCTACGCTCACATTAAAAAAAAAAATGTATGTGTGGAAAAATGTCTATGTTTTTTCCCCTTAGATCCATCTGGTATGCAGATTAGGTTATTTGCAGACCTAAGTATCTTCATGTTTGGGTTTTCTACATCAGGCGATCTATGTATAAAGATTGATCTTACTTTGAGTACAGAACATGCCTTGCTGTTCACCTTAATCTGTTTCTCTTTGATTTAGGTATCCTGAGAATGTTTGGAGGGCTGGGGAGAGAGATGAAGCAGGTTTCTGGTGTTAGTTTACCATTAACAGATTTAGCCATTACATAGATATTTTCTGTTTAAGAAAAAACTATTAAACCACGTGTGTGTGTGTGTGTGTGTGTGTGTGTGTTCAAAGAGAAGACATTTTTTTTCAGTTGCCCTCCCTTTTCTGCTTCCTCAGTTACAAGAAGATACTGCTATCCTGTGGCAACCTATCTAATTTCAGCAGATTGAGATTAGAAAAATAATTCTAAAGGAATTAACTTCTGATATATGTAGCAGAAATCAGCCTCAGAATATGCCAGACTTCCCAGAAGAAACCTTCCATCAGATATGATAAAAGCCGTTCATTTTCTTGAATGAAAACCCCAAGCTACTAAATTGCTTTAGTCTTAGTAAACATATATCAGAAGTCAATTTCTTTAGAATTATTTTTCTAATAATCTCAATCTGCACACACTGAATGTCAGGAATTCATATTGCAGGCATCTGACTTGAATAAATGTGCTGGATTAGTGAAGCAGAAAAGAGTCAGTCACCCATACCAGAGTCAGTCCAATGGCGATGGGGAGGGTGCAGATGGAAAAAGAAAGGCTGAAGCTTTTCATAAAGAAGGAAAATGGGAGGATAACCGAGAAATCTCATCAGCGTGTATACTGTCTACAGGGAAAGCTCATGCAGAGAGAAGGCAATTGAATAGGGCATCTAATAAAATGCTAGGATGCGAGGATTAGAGGACAAAGATTTCACCCAAGAACATGTCTTTGGGAAATTTCACTTCCCAGATTTCAAGATTACATTCACTGTGACTGAATAGAATATGTAGAAGATTTAAATAGCAGGAGAGGCAAAGAGAACCTACAGATAAGAGGCAATAAATGGCCACAACTAAGTTACAGGAGCAACAGATCATTCTTGCCTGGAGGACTAAGAGACCATTTCAGCACATGTTGATCTTGGTGAAAATGCCTCATTGTATTAACCCTAAAACATTATTTCTCAAATTTCATATCCTCAGAAATTTCCTTAACAATTTGTATCTATCCACATACCACAATACTATCATTTTCTTGATATTTATCTCTATAGCTGCTTGTTTACTTAAATTTAGCAGTGTCCAAAGCAATAACATCCATGAAACTACATACAAGAAAATAAATACAACTGTGTGAAAACAGAATCTATTCATCCAGATGTCACTGCAAATCCTCTGGTGTACCGTCAGTAGTGGCGAATATTGCCTTAATGCAGCTGTGTCTTTAGGGAAGAGAATACAGACCATGTCTTCCTGTCCAGACAAAACAAGTTTTATTTGCCTTATGGTTCAAATCTAAAGAGTATCCTCATCTACTGTCAAAGGGTCATGAGTCTTGTTAGGGAGCAAGACGATGGGCAGTTTGGGAGGTAGCAGATAATGCCCAAGACTGCGTACAAATGACAAATGTGGAAACTTACAAAGGCTTTCCTAAGGCAATTTACTTGTACTGCCCCACCTAGGAAGCCTAGCAGCTTTGATCAGCTAGAGTTCTTGGTCATAGGGCAAATAATAAATACTTAAAACATCTGGACTTTTCCATCAGCCTAACTTCCAGTAAAAGGATGAATTTCCAAATGCTGTGACCTTTCACAGCACCTATTTCTATTTGCAATACTCTAGGTTTTTTCCCCAAGAGGTGAGGTATGGGTGATTTAAACTAGTATTCAACCCAGAGTAAAATAGCAAGAAAGAATGTTAGTTTCTCTTCAACATAGCCATATGTCTGACTTTTGTAGTCTCTGCATTTTGTATCAGCTATCTCCCTAAATCACTGTTAACTTATTTTAAACAATATATTTTAAATAGCAGTGTCCTTTATGCACTTTTATGAAGTTTACTGTCAACTATTTTATGTTCACACTTACAACAACTTTTGTTTTAATATTTACAACTTCATGCTAAATATCAAGTTGTATCTTTTTTCTTTTCTTTGTAGATGTTGTAAAATTGGACCCAAAAGCCCTATAATCTTGAATCTCGAGACCTACTTGAAGGACTGTACAGGTGGTGAGTAGAAGGCTTGGCAGTGCCGCTGGATTCATTACTTGGATTAAAGAAAAAGGAAAGGCCTCATCTGGCATAAGGCTGAGTAGTCACTCCAACATGTGTTTTTTTCCAGCCACAACCACTTGGATATGGGTGGGATATTGCAAGACTTCCTTCACTGGCCCAGGACCCACACTTTCCCATCTGTAGGTATTTATCAGGATTAAGAATTCTAGTATCTCACCTGAAATGATAGAGTTGAAACTTGTAAGAGTCTAAAACTCTTCATAGATGTGATATGAATCACCCTGAAAGCTTACAAGAAGTATTTGTTAAAGATGCTGTTCTAGAAAGAGCTGTGAACCTTGAAGTCAGGTGGCTCTGGATTCAAATCCTACCGTTTACTTATTAGCTCCATTACACTGTGCAAAATCAAACCATGGACAGTTGGGTAGAGTTTTAGACACCCAGGTTCATCCCAGGATGTTTCTTTAAGCTGGGAGGGGAGAGGAAGAAACATGGGGTGTGGAAAATGAGATGTTCTCCTTCGAACTCCCTGATTTTGCCTCTGTGAGTGCATTTTCTGTCCGTGCAATGCTTCCAACATTTGACACCCTACTCTGGGAAAGTTTCTGATTGCTGAAGGAAGCAAGTAAACATGTCTTCATTTTCAAATAAAGGAAAATATATCTCAGAAACCCAGTGTGCTTCCTGGGCTTTTGGTTTTCAGGATAGTTCCTTACTTGGCAAGTTTCTCTCTCTTCTGGGAGCCGTGTCGTTTAAGTTTATCTCAATTTGCAAATGGATGACAAATGATAGAAGCTTAGTTTCTAGGCTGTAAAACACAGAATTCTCCTAATTCACAAATGTGTGGTTTGGTCTTTCACTTTCGCTATTTGAATTTCCATTATCTTCCTCATCTGATAGCTCATGGACTTTTGTGGTCACGCTGATACAATAAACTATTGGTAGCTTGAAGTCAGCCATGGTGGAAATATTTATTGGTCTGGCCAAAAAGTTAGTGTGAGTTTTTGTAAGATGGTTTGCACAAGCCCGAATGAATTTTTTGGGGTAATCCAATACATCACAGAAATTAGCCAACACTACAAATTAGGACTCCCCTGCCACCTCACCTTGAAAGTCGGTTTACCTGCATACCACTGGACTCAGAAGTACCCAGTGGATGGAAAGGCTGCTTCTTTTAACCACATTTCATTCATTCCTTCTTTCAGTGAACATTTGTTGAAGGCCTGCTCTGTACCGATCCTGGGTCCAGACACTGGGGAGGCAGAGGTCACCAGAACCTGGTGCCTAGCCTGGAGGATCCCACCATTAGAGTAGGAAAGATTGCCAAGTTAAGAGACAACTATAACCCATCAGGAGAAGTTTGAGAACAGAACTATGTACAGCATACTGAGAATGATTAACTCATAACCTGCTAGAGATAGAAAGGACTTTGTCTCCAACTAAAGAATTTTTTACCTGTGGTTTTTATAAGTGGGAGCCTGACAAACAGGTGACTTAAAGAGAATGCTATTTTGAAAACAGAGATGTATTTCAGAGGGTGATTTCTCTTGATTTCAGGAGAGTCTTGCTGTTTTACAGTGCTTACACACTAGAGGGAAAATTTTTATTTGGACCAACTATAGGCATTTGTTGTAATGGTAAGCCAGGGCTGGCTCTGTAAGAAATTGTGACTGATATGGTTCACTTGAGAAGCTAAGTTAGAAGGGGTGTAAGTGGTTATATGGTAAAGAAAAGGTGATCTGCTAAGAGCAGTGCATCCTAGCTTTGCCAAGTCCAAGTTGTGAAACATTAGGCAAGTTACTTGACCTCTCAGTTTCAGTTTTCTAGCTGTAAAACAGGGAACATAATAGTTGAGAGGCAGTGAAGTAGGGTGGTCAAGAGTATAGGCTAGACTACCTGGGTTTAGGTCTCTACTTTGCCCTTTAATAGCTATGTGACTTTGGGCAGTTAACTTAAACTCTCTGATTCAATGAACTTGTCTGTAAAATGGGTCTATCATTAGTACCTACCTCACAGAATTGCAGTGAGGAATACGTGAAATGCTGTATCAGTGTCTACAGCTCCTAACACAGTGCCCAATGCTTATCCTACCTATCTCAGTTACATTTTCCCTTCCTTATTGCTACTGCGATGTTTCCCCTCTCTGTCCTTCTCTGTGACAATCACATCTATCCTTCAAGGCACATCTCATAAGCAGCCTCCTCCATGAAGCCTTCCCTGATTTTATGTCCTCACTCTTAAAATGGAGAGACGTAGTTTCCTGCTGTTATGGGGTTAGGGATTTGGAGAGACATCAGAACTTGCTGTGGAGGGGTATTGAGGGTGCTGGTCTGGATAGCTCTGGGTTGGAGGTACAAGGAAGGAGCTGAGGTTTGCACTTAGAGCAGAGGGGTGAATTGAACTGGGGGTAAACCAACAGCAAGGTAATTCACACTGCCACCTGCCACTGTCCTGCCTCCAACATTGATCAGGACCATGAATTCAAACCACACAGAAAGCATGTCTTGGAAGAAGATGTGTGTGGGGAGGCAGGGGATGGTTCTGCCCACAGACAAAGAAGCGCAGGCCATCACCTAAATTTTCATGCGTAGGCGTCACAGTGTTTCTGCCACAGAAGAGAATGGGGGTGGAGGGACCGTGAGAAGGGTGAGAGCAGAAATTCGGCACAGTCAGTAAGATGGATGTCTACACAATTACTTAGGGGTCTTGGATTGCCCCACTCTGACAGTAACAACTGGACTTGGCCAATCTACACTTCATTTCAGGAGCAAGGAGGCATGGCTATTCCAGGCTTTCTCACTTGAATCCACAGAAGCTGTGGCGGTAGAGAGAACACTAAGGAACACGATCCACCTTCCTTGGAGGTTCAACCTTGGGGCGGCATGGATCACCTGGGGTGTCTGTGAAGATGCAAGCACCCGGGCACCACTCTTCAGAGAGTCTGATTCACAGAGTCTGGTTTAGCACCCTGGAGTCTGCGTTTTAACACACAGTTGACTGTGATGTGCACTGAACTTAAAGAACTAGCTATCCGTATGATAATAAATGCACTTTGAAAAACTAAAAGCAGGATCGTCCATGACTGAGTCTCCTGAAAAGGAGTATTGAACTTATGGGGTGCACCCTTGGAGAACTGCCCTGGGAAGCCCTGGGCAGGCAGGGGCCAGCCTGAGGACACCTGCGCAGACGCCTGGGAAAGGTGCCAAAGGGGGGATTTCTGGGTAGACCCTGAGACAGAGATTAGAGGACCAGTGGTTTCACTGGGGAGTGATTCCAGGATGCACTGGTAGGGGAGTAAGGGAAAGAAGCCAGCACAGGTGCACGGATGGACAGGGGGGTCTGAGTACCTCTGGGAGTGCTCTGCTGCTCACCCATCTGAAGGGCCAGGAAGTTGAAGTCCGTGTCTTTCAGTTCCCATTCACCACTGGCTGGTAGCTTCTGTCAGGAGGATTAATTCCTTCCCAACACGTCTGATTTATCTGACTTCAAGTGAGAACAGCACGTGCTGACAATAGGGTGCTGTTGGCATGTATGAAAAAGGCAAGTGCCCAACAAAGGGGGGCACCGGCAGCATCTGCTGTAACTGCAGTGACCTGATGTCACATATGTTGCTCTCTGTTATCTACATATTGCTCTCATTTGCATCACTGCAATTGATAAAAATGATGAGGTAGGCAGTGAAGTGTGATGGTGGTGGGAGCGGCCTATGGAGTCAGACTGACCTAGAACACCAGTTTCTCCTCATTGTAGCCGAGTGACCTTGGACAAGTCATTTCCCTCACTGAGCCTCACTTCCCACATATGTGAAGTAGGGCTCATAATGACACCTATTGCATTATGGTTATTGTAAGGCATAAATGCAGAATTCCCAGCAGAGGGCTCAAGATATAAGGGGGCTAAAGCAATATTACTTCCCTTTATGCCTCTGTCTCTGTTTTTTTTTTTTTTTTGTAAAGTAATTTAATTTATTTTTTGGCCACACCGTGTAGCATGTGGGATCATACTTTCCCGACAGGACAGGGATCAAATCCAGGCCCCCTGCATTGGAAGCATGGAGTTTTGACCGCTGGACCACCAGAAAGCCCCCACCCCTCTCTCTTTACTCAACTTGTACCCCCATTGTATGGCACCAATGTGGTACTTAATGTTTCTAACATGGAAGGCTTAAGTACACCCTGGAGAAAAGTCCACATTGCCCATGAAGCAGTCGATCGAAGGTGCCATTTAAAATAATACAAAATCTAGAAAAGTAAAGGGGATGGGCATTGACCAAGTTCAGATGCTGGAAGACTTTCCCCCTGGGGAGGAAGATATCTTTTAGACTAGATGTTGAATGATGCGGGGAATTGTTTTTGGCAGAGAGAAGGGAAGGAGGATCCCAGGTGGGAAGATGCCCTGGACAAGGTCTGGTAGAACAGGACACAAGACAAACATCAACTAACATTTATTGGGCACTTACTCTGTACAAGGCACTGTGGAGAGTGATTTTTTTAACATGTTTTATTTCATCAAATCCCCACCACAACCTTGCAAGTTAGGCACTATTATTAATTCCATCTTCCATGTTAGGAAACTGAAGCACAAAGAACTGTTGGCTGATTTGCCTGAGGCCTCATAGGCAGAAAATGGTGAAGCCTGGAGTAGAAATCAGATGTGTCTGACTCCAAGCCCAGTCGCTAAGTGTGAGCAGCCATAATAATAATTGCTAATCATAAGAGCTATCATGGTTTCTGTGGAATGATCAGCTCCCGCTATGGATTCAATTCAATAAAGACTGAGCACCTCCTGTTATTATGTATTATTACCTAAGTGAGGAGCAGTTTTAGCCTGAATCTTTGGAAATTCTCCTTTATTGTGGGGCACCCTGGGAATTTTCCTTTGGTTTCCCCTAATTATTTCTTAAAGCCGTGGGCTTGGTTCGTACGATTATGACTCCAATTTTCAATTCCCTATCAGCATATGACACGAGTTGTCATTGTTTAATCACAGGCTGCACTTGTGATGAATGTTGGATAATCTGAACAAAAGCACAGGAAAACTAATTAGAAGGAACCAAAGGCAAGAGGCTCACAGCCTTGAACAAGAGACTGTGTGAAGGTTTCTAGGACTCAGTCCCTGAAGCTCTGACAATGCATGTTGATCCTTGTCTGAATGCAAATGAACGACTCCATCACATCATAGGCAGTTTGTCACAGTGCAGGTTATTTAGCTGGTTAATTAAAAGTCTGAGTGAGCTCGTGCCTATCTGCACTGGGCTCTGAAGATAACCAAACCTGTGTTCTGACCAGGCAAGTTAATTTAAAATAAGTGACCTCAATTGGGTAATGGCTGCAGGTTCAAATTCAAGAATCACTATAATTAGTCCCAGATGGATCTTAATTGTTCTTTCAGGAAACAGAGTGATAAAGGGGGAAAGAGAAATGCCCAAGCCTAAAGTAAAGGTTATTTGCCATATCTTTCCAAAAGCAGGGGAGCTGACTGGGGCGGGACATAGTTAAGATGGTATAGCAAGACTTCCATGGCTGCTGTCCAAATGTGTCCTTCTAGACATAGGGTGGGCATAGCTCTTTTGGAAACAAGGAGATTTCAGCGCTTTTACCTATGTGATCTCAGGCGAGTTACTTAACCTTCTTATGTCTGTTTCTCATCTATGTAATGGAGAAAACACTATGAACGCTACCAACCTCAGAGGATCGAAGAAGATGCTCTGCAAAACTGCTTTGAAAAAAAAAAACATGTAAAGCTCTACAAGGCGGTATTTATTCTTGCTTTAATCCAGGAAAGTTTCCTAATCAGAATTGTGGTTTTAGAGTATATGGCTATGCTTGGCGTGTTCCTCCTTTTATGTTTTCCTTCTACTCTGCCATAAACCAAGTGCCTTCTGAACTACACCCCTTGAGAGGTGAGAGGATGACAGTTGGTAGGATGTTCAGCACCATATCTGTGTGATGGTACGTGATGTTCTAATTTCTTAGGAGGTGCGCCTGGAGAGCTGAAAGGGATTTCGGCTTTGTGAGTTTTGGGAAGAAATCAGAGTGCACACGGTTAGCGTTTTGCACTACAAAATCAGATCTGTCTCCACTCGTGTTAATATAAATCTTTGACTTGAAATTACGTGCTGGCACAGCACTGCGGTACCACGAGGTTAGTGTAAGCCACAGTGAGAGTGGGATGGCTTTAACTTCTCATTTTTTATGTGAATACTTGGTTTCCCTTCACTGTTCTGATATGTTCTAATTAGCTATCTCTTCCCAAGCTCTGGCAGCCAACAGTAATAAGAATTTGTACAATGATAAAAAATAAGTGAAAAACTCATAACCCAGTACAAAACCCTGGAAGACCAAGAACTTGACCATTTGGGGATGCACAAATGACTGTTTTTGAAGCTGCTTTTTTGGTCCAGATTCCACTTTTTAAAGGGAATTGTACTGTGATGCCCATTTGAGTCCCCCTTAATGGAATATAAGCATCTAAGACAGAGATTTACAACGTATGCTGACTGACAGTAATCACAACTATTTATCCTTTAAGCCTAACCAAAACTCATTAAAGGAGCTTGCTTTTAAATCAGAATCTGCGTTCTGTCTTGTTAGATGAGCCAGCACATAATGGAGTCGTGTCTCCCAGAACTGCATTGCTGTCAAAGGGCTGTGCCTTTTGCTGAAAAGAGCTTGAGGTCATAAGGAACAAATAAACAAAAAGCCCTGGCTCCACATTAGCCTTCACCCCTGGGAAACATGCATCCATGGTATGGAGTGGCAGAGAGCACAGCTTTGCAAGGATTTTGCAAAGGTTTAAGCCATAGGCTGTGCATTCATTACTACACATCTCCCTGGGGAGTTTGTGTGGTGTACCATAAGCAAAAGCCACAGTACGCAGTGCACCGAGGACTGGGAATTATTCTCCAAGTGATAAATACCAGGACTACCCTCCCCGCCCCCGAAAAATGTCAAGAAGCTATTTATTTAATTCAACAAATATTGAGCACTTACTAGGTTCCAAACTGTTTTAGGTGCTGGGGATATGGTAATGAACAACATAAAGCACCTTGCCCTCAGGAAGCCTGTATTCTACTTTGCTTGTCTGGTGATCACTCCCACTTGTAAATTTCTACATGGTTTCTACCTCTCATCCTTTCCTCAGACTACTGATTATTTACCCAAACTAGGCACATGTCCTGTCGTCCCAATTAGACTCAAAGAACTTGAGGGCAGGGCCCCAGTTTAAGCTAATTAGTGTGTATATCATTCAGCACAGTGCCCTGTATGCAGGTGTTCAATAAGTGTTTTTGAATGATGAGAAAAAAGAGGACTCCAAATACAAGGGAAAAAAGATGAGACTTAATATTGACTTCAAATGTCATCTTTCTGGTATAGTATGTTTTCTTACGAATGGACTCTTAACCTAAACACTAATAATTCCAGGTAGTTGGGTGGGAAGTGGGATGGGGGTGAGAAGGCAGGTGGCCTTTTCAAGGGAGTCCATATGTAGATATCTGTTTGTCCCTGTATTGGTGTAGTCTTGGGTGGTGTGGCACAAAGAAGCTGGACACTGGAATCAGATCTGGGTTTAAATCTCTTCTCTTTCACTCACTGCTTGTGTGGCTGCTATATGTATTAGTCTCTCTCTCAGCACCTCAGTTTCTTCATCATAAAATGATGGGGTAGTTTAATCCCTAAGCAGAACCTTCTCATTTCAGATATCATGCTACTATGTTTCCTAGTGGAAAAATTCTGTTTCTTGAGGATCAAAAAGTCGTGATGAAAGATAGAATTGTGTTCTGGCCAATATAGTCTGTGTTCTTATTGGTATCAAGTTTCAACCATTCTGCTTTACAACATCTGAGTTACTCTCCGTTTCTTAATTGGCACTGCTTATTAGCATTCACTCTGACAAGGGAGCTTGTCATATCTATGCAAATACAAATTTCCACCCCCTTTCACCGAACCAGGTGAACTATTGGCCCCTGAAGACTCAGTTCAACAAGTCATCAGGAACAAGCTGTCCGGGTCTCTAAGTCAGGCATGTTTCTTGTGCAGTCCTGTTAGGATCTTGTTCCTTTCTGTCACTGCAGTTAGACCATGATCATCTGTCTACCTGACTGCTTCTCTATGAACTCATGAGCTCCTTGGAGGCTAGAACCACGTCTTCTTTGTTTTTCACTTTTTCTTTAAACTTGCTACTAGTTTTTATCTGGGACGACAGACCCAGCAGCACACATAGGAATGTCTTGCTTTCGGCGACAAGTTGTAGTCAGCGACGATCCCCTGTGAGTGTTCTTTGACTAAAACCTGAATTTCACACCCATGGTGGATTCATGTTGATGTATGGCAAAACCAATACAATATTGTAAAGTATTAGCCTCCAATTAAAATAAATAAATTTTAAAATATTAAAAAAAACCTGAATTCCAAGGAGGAGGCAGCTATAGGAAAATTTGGGAGGAAGATTCCCATGAAAATTACTAAGAACATAAAAGTGGGGGAGGGGCATTTCTTCTGTCAGAAGGCAAGCATTTACTGATTGAGGGTGGACAAGAGGGCCAAATTAAAATTCTGCTTCCTCTGAATAAAAAGGGCATGCTTAGAAGAAGAGGAGACCCAGACAAACCTCACTAATAACCCTTAATTCTGTTAATGCTCACTGTATATTATCATGTTAAATATTCACAAAAACCCTGTGGGGTGGTAATTATTCTCTTTGTTAAGATGAAACTAAGGACCATACGGAAAGTTTACCCTAAGCCACACAGCTTTTAACAACAAAGGGACAGAAAACTTAACATGATCAAGAATATCTGTTTGCAATCAACAGCCAACTTCTTCCTATTATTTAAGGGTTGGAGACTGGGATTCTATAATCAAAGAGAAGAATTAACAATCATAGTTTCTTGACAACTCAGAAAAATGAAACTGAACTATTTACTAAATAGCAAAGTGATCATTTCTAGATAGTTAACATTAAGGGTGATTTTTATTTTCTTAATCCAGGCTCTGTTCCTTACTGGCTGTGTATCCTTGAGAATGTTGCTAAACATCTCTGTGTTTTGGTTTCCTTATTTGCAAAAGATGGATAATAACAGCACTCACATCATAAGGTTGTTTGCAAGGAGTAAATAAAATAATCTATGTGTTTAAAATAGTGCCCAACCTATAAGTACTTAATAAATGCTAATGATTATCATTACCTCAATATAATTTTAATTTGAATTGTTTGAGCATATGTCCATATGTTCAAAAGCCATTTGTCCATATGTTTAAAAACCATTTGCATTTATCTATGATTTATCTACACGTCTTTTGCTTATATTTCTATTATTATCTTGTTCATTTGTATGGGCAAGATATGTGTGAATTTTTGATTTCCTCTTTATGTGTTTTATTAATCTGCTGTACAAAGAATAGGTATTATTTTTATAAAGAAGAAAAGCATGGGACCCTAAAACTTGCCAGAAAGACCTTGGAGGGCCTTAGCAGAACTTTTCTTGACTCAACTCATTCCTAAACGCACCAAAACTCTTCTGCTAACTCTACCATCATCTCAATGGTTTTTTGCTTTGGAAGCCAACCTCCTTTTCAGGGCAAAGGGCAAACTCTTCACTGGAGCTTTCATGGCCCTATCTACTTTAAAGGCCCATCTGCCACTCTGCTCTACACTCCTGCCATTTTACTCCCTGGCTAGGTACACACCAACACATCTCTGCCACTGTTCATGCTGCCTCCTTTACCTATAGTTACCTCCTTGCCCCCTGCCTTTTTACTGCCACTTGAACTCCTAGCTTCAGGACCCCCTGAAATGCCCCCTCTTGAGCACTTTCCCAGGCACCAGCCCACCCCCTTCATCTACTGGCCATAGCTAATCATCCACTCTCCCATGCTTCCTTAACACTTTGTGCTCATCCTTGTTATAGCACTTGACAGAGTGAGTCGTTATTGCCCAAATGTCTGTCTAACCCTTTAGATCATAAACCAGAACAAGCCATGGGTCTTAGATACCACCTGAGTCTCCAAGTCCTAATATAATTCCAGGTATATAGTAGGTGCTTACATGTACTCAGTGAATGCTTAAATGACTAGGGTCTGGAGTATTTGTCCTATAGCTTCAAGTGGACAAACTAGTTTTTCATGACCTGAAAAGACACTTGTATGATTTATCTTGTTTTGTTTGCTTTGTTTGGTAACATGTTAGCTCCTCTAAAGTGAGTAGTGATGGTCTTATTAAAAGTTCTGAAAAAAGAATGTACAGAGATGGGAGGAAATAAAGAAAGCATTAATACGCTGGTTTCATGGGTGAGGCGACTTCCCCGGTGGCTCAGATGGTAAAAAATAGGAGACCCGGATTTGATCCCTGGGTCAGGAAGATCCCCTGGAGAAGGGAATGGCAACCCACTCCAGTAGCCTTTCCTCGAAAATCCCATAGACAGAGGAGCCTGGTGGGCTACAGTTCATGGGGTCACAACTTCTATAGAGGGGAAAAAAAAAAAACCCGTCTACCTGGGAGTATGTGCTTCTCTGCTAAAGAAGAGTGGAGGCAGTCCTGTCACAGCATGGGATAGGAAACAGGAGTGCCCTAATTAAGCACCTCCCTCACCCCAGAACCTTCATCACATCACCAAGGTCTGCCCTCTGGCCAGAAACATCTGCCTCCTTTTCCTACCCCTCAGTTCAGTTCAGCCTTTCACTTGTGTCTGACTTTTTGCGACCCCATGGACTGCAGCACACCAGGCCTCCCTGTCCATCACCAACTCCTGGAATTTACTCAAACTCATGTCTATTGAGTCGGTGATGCCATCCAACCATCTCATCCTCTGTTGTCCCCGTCTCCTCCTGCCTTCAATCTTTCCCAGCATCAGGGTCTTTTCAAATGAGTCAGTTCTTCACATCAAGTGGCCAAAGTATTGGAGTTTCAGCTTCAACATCAGTCCTTCCAATGAATATTCAGGACTGATTTCCTTTAGGATTGACTGGTTTGATCTCCTTGCAGTCCAAGGGACTCTCCAGAGTCTTCTCCAATACCAAGGTTCAAAAGCATCAATTCTTTGGTGCTCAGCTTTCCTTATGGTCCAACTCTCACATCTATACATGACTATTGGGAAAACCATAGCTTTAACTAGATGGACCTTCCTATTCCTAAAGTGAAAGTGAAGTCATGTCCGACTCTTTGCAACCCCATGGGCTGTAGCCTACCAGGCTCCTCTTTCCATGGGATTTTCAAGGCAAGAGTACTGAAGTGGGTTGCCATTCCCTTCTCCAGGGGATCTTCCCAACCCAGGGATCGAACCCGGGTCTCCCGCACTGCAGACAGATACTTTACCATCTGAGCCACCAGAGAAGGCCACAGGCTTTTTTACAGCCAGGGACCCACTGGGGTTTACAAGCGCATTTTAACAAGGGCCACATAGAGACAACATCCTGTCTTTATTGTCCTTAGTTTGGGCCTGTTGCCCATGTTTTGGGTCCAACACCTCCCTCCTCTGAGAAGCCTTTTCTGAGAAAAAACTTTCAATGCCTTTTGACTCACTTGTTTGAGTTCATGCATTACAGTGTAAAGATGGAAATGTTGTACACCATCAGAGTCCTCCAGCCAAAGATCACAAAAACATGCCTGTAGCTGAGTGAGTTCAGTTTACTATTCATTGCAGTAAGGGAGAACACACATCATGGGGGAACCATGTGATGTCTTAACAAGTATCAGAAAGAACCTGTTACAGAGCCTGGGGGTCCTCTGGCTCAGATGGCAAAGCGTCTGCCTACAATGTGGGAGACCCGGGTTCGATCCCTGGGTGGGGAATATCCCCTGGAGAAGGAAATGGCAATCCACTCCAGTACTACTGCCTGGAAAATCCCATGGACAGAGGAGCCTGGTAGGCTACAGTCCATGGGGTCTTAAAGAGTTGGACACAACTAAGAGATTTCACTTTCACAGAGGCTGGGGTTTGATTGAGTTATTTGGGGAAGTCTTTCCTTCAAGGTAACAGAGGTTTGCTCTATATTAGATGTCTTTGGGTAGCTGAGGCAATTCTCTGATTGGTATTTGAGTAAATCTTAGGTGTAGGGAGAGGAGACTAGAACCAGGATAAAGATGTAATTGGTAAAGAAGTTGTAGACATTCATTTTAGCCAAGAGACGGGGATGTTTAGTAATGTATGACCTTGTTTTTGGTCCTGTCTTGTCTCCTTTCAATATGGTCTCAGAGTGACCATGTCTGATGTTGATGTTCTATGACACTGTTCTACGACAAGTCCAATAGGAAAGAAGATGGCCAAAGCTGATATGTGAGGTATGTTTCAATTCCAGATTACAGATCATGAGATTGGTCCTAGTCCTGGCTCTTCTACTAACTGGCATGACTTTGGGGAAGCCAGTTAGTAGCTCTAAACCTTAGTTTCCCCATTTAAAAAAGAATGGTCTTAGATTCCATATGTAAAGGCCTCTCCAGCCCTGAAACTCTAAGAGAATGTGTGTTTCTCTTGCATCTCTTCTGTCTTTATAGAAAATGCTAAAGGGGACTTGGCCACACATCCTTGTGTGTGTGCATGCTAAGTTGCTTCAGTTGCATCTGACTCTGTGTTACCCTATGGACTATAGCCCCCCAGGTTCCTCTGTCCATAGAATTCTCCAGGCAAGAACACTGGAATGGATTGCCATGCCCTCCTCCACAGAATCTTCCCAACCCAGGGATCAAATCCGAGTCTCTTACATCTCCTGCATTGGCAGGCAGGTTCTTTACCACTAGCACGACCCCAGAAGCCCATACATCCTTACAGAGGGGAATTAATGCATAACAAATGGTATTATAAGTGAGCTGTTTAAAAATCAACTGAGATTTTATTTTTTTAATTTAAATTTATTTATTTTAATTGGAGGTTAATTACTTTACAATATTGTATTGGTTTTGCCATACATCAACATGAGTCCATCACTGGTGTACATGTGTTCCTCATCCTGAACCCCCCCCTCCTCCCTCCCTGTACCATCCCTCTGGGTCATCCCAGTGCACCAGTCCCAAGCATCCTGTATCCTGCATCGAACCTAGACTGGCAATTCGTTTCTTATATGATATTATACATGTTCTAATGCCATTCTCCCAAATCATCCCACCCTCGCCCTCTCCCACAGAGTCCAAAAGACTGTTCTATACATCTGTGTCTCTTTTGCTGTCTCGCATACAGGGTTATCATTACCATCTTTCTATGCCAAAGCCTTTGTGTGGATCACAATAAACTGTGGAAAATTCTGAGAGAGATCGGAATACCAGACCACCTGACCTGCCTCTTGAGAAATCTATATGCAGGTCAGGAAGCAACAGTTAGAACTGGACATGGAACAACAGACTGGTTCCAAATAGGAAAAGGAGTACATCAAGGCTATATACTGTCACGCTGCTTATTTAACTTATATGCAGAATACATCATGAGAAACACTGGACTGGAAGAAACACAAGCTGGAATCAAGATTGCTGAGAGAAATATCAATAACCTCAGATATGCAGATGACACCACTCTTATGGCAGCAAGTGATGAGGAACTAAAAAGCCTCTTGATGAAAATGAAAGAGGAGAGTGAAAAAGTTGGCTTAAAGCTCAACATCCAAAAAAAAAAAAAAAAAAAAGCTCAACATCCAGAAAACGAAAATCATGGCATCCGGTTCCATCACTCCATGGGAAATAGATGGGGAAACAGTGGAAACAGTGTCAGACTTTATTTTGGGGGGGCTCCAAAATCACTGCAGATGGTGACTGCAGCCATGAAATTAAAAGACGCTTACTCCTTGGAAGAAAAGTTATGACCAACCTAGATAGCATATTCAAAAGCAGAGACATAACTTTCCCAACTAAGGTCCATCTAGTCAAGGCTGTGGTTTTTCCAGTGGTTATGTATAGATGTGAGAGTTGGACTGCGAAGAAGGCTGAGTACCGAAGAATTGATGCTTTGGAACTGTAGTGTTGGAGAAGACTCTTGAGAGTCCCTTGGACTGCGAGGAGATCCAACCAGTGCATTCTGAAGGAGATCAGCCCTGGGATTTCTTTGGAAGGAATGATGCTGAAGCTGAAACTCCAGTACTTTGGCCACCTCATGCAAAGAGTTGACTCATTGGAAAAATCTCTGATGCTGGGAGGGATTGGGGGCAGGAGGAGAAGGGGACGACAGAGGATGAGATGGCTGGATGGCATCACTGACTCGATGGACGTGAGTCTGAGTGAACTCCGGGAGTTGGTGATGGACAGGGAGGGCTGGCGTGCTGCGATTCATGGGGTTGCAAAGAGTCGGACACAACTGAGTGACTGAACTGAACTGAAATTCCATATATATGCGTTAGTATACTGTATTGGTGTTTTTCTTTCTGGCTTACTTCACTCTGTATAATTGGCTCCAGTTTCATCCACCTCATTAGAACTGATTCAAATGTATTGTTTTTAATGGCTGAGTAATACTCCATCGTGTATATGTACCACAGCTTTCTTATCTATTCATCTGCTGATGGACTGTGGAGAAAAGGGAACCCTCTTACACTGTTGGTGGGAATGCAAACTAGTACAGCCACTATGGAGAACAGTGTGGAGATTCCTTTAAAAACTGGAAATAGAACTGCCTTATGACCCAGCAATCCCACTGCTGGGCATACACACCGAGGAAACCAGAATTGAAAGAGACACGTGTACATGTTCATCGCAGCACTGTTTATAATAGCCAGGACATGGAAGCAACCTAGATGTCCATCAACTGAGATTTTAATCTTAACACTGTGAGTCATTACTGATTCCAAATTAAGGAGTTAAATGTAAACATTCAGAAGATCTCCAAAAAGAAAGTATAAAATTCATTTCTGGATGAGAAAAGATTTACAAATTTATGATGTTAAAACCAAGAAAACAGAAAATATTATTAGATTTTACAATATAAAAAAGAAAAACTACATACTTAGAAACAGTAACCAACTTAGAAGGCAAAATCAAACTAAAAAAACATTTTCAACAAATGCTCAGTATCCTAAATATAATTCCATCTTGTTCCATCTACCTAACTCATATTTTGATTGAATGCCACCTATACACGTGATAAAACTGAGGCCTGGAAATGATAAGTAACTGTTCCAAGATCACTTAGGGCAGCAAATGTTAAACCAACTCAGATCTCAGATTGGGATTCTGCCTCTTTTTTGCTATCTTTATAATGAGAATTTTGGATTAGAGATTATCGACATTGCCTTCCAAATTTAAACCAATGATTTACAGCAACACCATTCTCCATTCCTGAGGTGAGACAGAGGAAAAATAAAAACACTGAAATTCGGTTAGATTAATGAAAGGAAAAAAAATCCCTCTTTACAATCATGAGACTTATTAGTATTTTTCCTAAATGTAACATCCAGATATAATTTGCTGTCTTTTTCAAAAAATATTTTTAGTGCTACAAAACTTTTTTACAGAATGACTGTAAAAGCAGTTAATTTCTGTATAATTTTCAAAATTACACTTGAGGTCTGGACTAAGTGGATCTTGAGATCAATAAAAAGTCTGGGACTGCTGCCTCTGAAACATCCTAGGAAGATGGCCCTTTTAATGTCTGTCATGCTCAGCTCTTAGGAGATGACCTGATCCTTTAAGAAACCTCTCTCTTTTTATTCAGTCTTCAAAGCTTTAAGTGAATTTGTCTGGGTTCATTATATACCTTCTAGCTCCTAACTCCTTCAACACTTCTTCAACATTCAGTTCTTACTGCATTCATTTCAATTTGTCTACTCTTTTCCAACTATTTTTAACTAAGTTAAATTGTCCAAATTCTTTCTCTTCTTCGGAGCTTTTTAGTACTGCTAACATCTGAGATAGACAACATTTTTACGACCCTGTCTCTATTCACATGAGCCATTACCAGGTGGAAATTCCCAGGTGGGAAATTTCTCACAGTTCATATGGCCCAGGATGCCTTCATAAATAATTTCCTGCACAATTACATAAAGGACACAAGCCTAAAAGGCCTCAACACGTTAGAACCCTAAGGCGTCAAAGAACAAGTAGGCAATCGTAAGCAATTTGACGACCAAGGGCCTTGGCCGCTCACTGGACACAGAGCACGTCAATCTTTGTTTGTCAGCAAATGAGGCCAAAGCTCGTGACGAGGGGGCACACGTCACAGTCAACTGTTCCGGCCCCGCCCCTCGACCGTGGCCTGCCTCCGCTGCCTGAGGCCCGGCTTCCGTGGGACGCTTCCGCCGTTGGCCGCCTACCCTCCCGATCGTTGGGCCTCCTCTGTGGTCCCTTCAGTGACTGCCTCGTTCCATCTCACTGCCCTCAGCCTCCTCTCAGGGCGGCCACTTCGGGTGCCACCACCTGCGCCATTGCCATCGTCGCCAGTCCGGCTGAGGTAACTGCCCACTGCCATGTCCACCACGGGGGATGGAAATCTGGCCCCTGGCGGGCAGGAAGGCCTAGCAGGTGTGGCGGAGGCGCAGGCCGGAGCCCGCGACGGTGTGGACCGCAGCTCCGAGCCTCGCAGGGGCGACTCCATGCCTGAGGCTGAGGCGGGTGGAGTCGTGGGGGCCTCAGGAGGCCAGAGGGAGGCGGCCCTGGAGGGCGGGAACGCTGAGGAGGAGTCGGACATCGGGCCGGCTGAGGAGGAGGAGGAGGAGGAGCAGGCGGAGGGCGTGAACCGCGTGGTGGATTCACGCCACTTCCCCATGACCGGCTTCCGCTTAACGTTCCTGAATCTGATGCACTCGATGCTGAACCGTTTGCACAACAACCACGTCCTAGTGCGGCCAAATGACGACCACGTGCTGGTCTGGCACCAGACCCGGCCGCGCTCGTCCAACCACGGCTCAGCCACCGTGGCCGAGTTCTCCGATGTCCCGGTGCCATCAGATGGACCGGGGGAGGGGCAGGCGGAGGGGCAGGTGGAGGAAGCCCCGGCCCAGGAGGTGGAGCAGGCGGAGGAAGCCCAGGAGGCCGAGGAAGCTGAGGAAGCCGAGGAGGCCGAGGAAGCCGAGGAGGCCTCTTTATGGGAGACGGCCACCGAGGAGTCTGAGTCCAGCTTGTGGGAGATGGCACAGGAGCCGGCCGCCCCCGAGAGTGAGCATTCGAGGGGCGGGGTGGGGGCGGGAGTTGGGGGGGATGGAGACACTGGCAGCTGCAGGCCGGGTCTGGGGACCGGGGATCCCGAAGAGGGGGCAGGCTCAGAGGGTGGAGTGCCTCAGGAGGGGAGGCTGGGAGTCAGGGCCTCCTTGAATCGAAGGCCAGAGGGGCCCAGTAGGAGCCCAACTCCATAACGACTTATTTGGTTTGGGGAGAAAATAAGCTGCCCTCTACCAACCCTGGTAAGAGGTCTGAGATGATCAGTGCCAGTTATGAGCCCACAGGTGAAGGTCAGTGGAGGCAGGTGTTCGAGAGGGAGCTTTAGAGGACATGGGAGAGAACAAGCAAATGGCATACCTCATATTTGGTTCATAGCTTTTAAAAATGTCAAGATTCTTGGAAAGTTGATCCCAAAACATTATGAACTCATACAGGAGCACTTGGTCAAAATGAAATATTCAGGGGATTGAGGAACTCATGAGCTTCCCCACAGAATTTGTTATTGAGGTGAAACATATTTTGGCGAGAAAGTTCTGACCATCAGACCCAGAGGATTCTGATCCTTGACCAGAAGTAATCAGTAGCACAGGCTGACAGATTTACTAGAAAAGAAGAAATAATTTCATTGTGAAAATGATCAAGCAGCAGCAAAGTGAGGGCCATGGAAGTATTGTATCCACCAGAAGGAAGGCCCCCAGTTACTCTTTTCTTAGTTGCTTCTGTCCTCCTGCTTCTCCTAAGGGTAGAATACTGGATACCTTGCCATTCCTTTATGAGTTGGGATTTTTTTTTTCTGTGAATGTCTGATCCCAAAGTCTTTTATTCTTCTCTAAAGAAACAGCTGAATGCCAGGATGAGAACTCCAAAGAAGAGGCGCAGGCCACCAAAAGTGAGGGGAAAGAAAAGAAGTATAACAAAAAACAAGAAGAACCAGAAAAGGATCCGGACCCAGCAAAGGACAGGCCCAGAAAGTCCAGGTATCTGTGTATAGCTTTGAAAATAACCCAGCTATTCCCAGGCATTTACCAATTTTGTTTTTGCTTTTTAATTCTCGGAGTAAATTAAGCAAATGTTTGTTTAAAATTAGTTCAACAACTCAAATTTACCTAATGTTTATAGAACATTCCTGCACCCAGTAATATAAAGAGCATGAAGTGAAATATACTTCATGGCTTCTCATTTGTTCATATGAGGTCTTTTGTCCTCTATCTGTAAGACTACCAACAAGTTATAAATGTATCAGTACCTAAGACCAGTATTTCTTTAGAAAACAGTGACTAAAAGCAGCAGCAACTGGGCTGTGCACTACTTTGGCCTTCATTTCTTGACCACAGAAGTGCAGTCTCCTGCACTAAGAGAAGACACCTTTTAGAATGTAACTACTTACAGATAGCAAAAAGTTCAGAATTTCAAGTAGGACCACATTTAGTGATTAATACTTAAACATTTGTTTGGTTGTAGATGTGTGTATTTTATGTGACAGTCAAAAGAAACAGTCATAGTATGACTGTTGTTTATCACTGAGTTAACATTTTCCCCCTCATTTTCATAGTGGTGTGTTTCATAATAACAGCCTCTTTCTTTATGGTAGATATATGGTATCTATATGGTAGATACGGAAACCGAGGGTCTGGGAGGGTAAGGGAGTATCATCTGTGGAGTGAGCACAGGCTTTTAAGGTAGAAAGAGTGATTTAAGTCCCAGACTAGCCTTTCAAAGGAAGGGGAAAAAAAGCATTTATGGTGTTGGGCAAGAGGGAGAAAAGGTTGGTAGGATCACATGATTGAAGCCATCGAGTTGTACATGCACCCAGTATCCAGGGTAAAGGTTACAAGAGGAAAATGTGTTTTTCTTCTCTTGTTGAGATATAACCCTCAGATGCAGCAGATATACATAAGGCTGACTGTTTTCTTAGATTTAGAAAGTTTCTGGTGCTGACTGATGCTGTATAATTGTTCATTTTCTCTCATTTCTTCCTGCAGTTTGGAAGACTAGAAAGAAGACAGAGAAAGAAGAAAGGATCCATTGTTCACTATTTTTAGATTTTTCAGAAGCCCATGGGAATATTATTAACACTGATTTCATTCCAAAATCCATCACCCAAAAAGCAACTGTCTAATAACATCTAATAAGAAATCCAATATCTAATTGGCTTTTATCTTTTATAGATATATTTGACAGCATTTGTTCTAGTTAAAACTAAGTTTTAAAGTAGTAAACTGAAGAGTAGATAGATTTATGTATAAAAATAATCCTGATTTAAATCTCTTTAAAAATGAGAAGCCGTTTTACATCATTGGAAGGCATCACATTCCACCATTTGATAAGCCTGTTTTAAATTCTTTTATTGCAGCCCCCAAAAAAATTTGTATTTAAAACAATTTTGTAAAGACAGAAATAGAGGTCAAGGCTTTAGATCTGAACTTGTTTACTGTACTAGTCACTAGCCATGTGTGGCTGCTGAGCATTCAAAATGGGGCTAATCTCAGTTGAAATGTGCTACAAATGTAAAAAAATACGGTGTCTCATTAATAACTAATTACATGTTGAAATGATAATCTAGTATTAAATATAGTATTAAAATTATTTTCTCCAGTTTCTTTTCTTTTTCAAAAATTTATTCATTGCTACACTTTCTGGGCTTTCTCTAGTTATGGTGCACAGGTTCTCATTGGGGTGGCTTCTCTTGTGGAGCATGAGCTCTAGGGCAAATGGGCTTCAGAGTTGCAGCACATGGGCTTAGCTGCCCCTCAACATGTGGGATCTTCCTGTACCAGGGATTGAACCTGTGTCCCCTACACTGCAAGGTGGATTCTTAACCACTGGACCGCCAGGGATGCCCTCGTTTTACTTTTTAAATGTGGCTACTAGAACATTTAAAATTATACAGGACTTGTGTTATATGTGTATTTCATAGTACTGCTGGGTGCTTTTGAAGGAAACCTGATGGATGGTCCAGCTTGCCTGGAGGCCAGAAGGTGCTGCTGAGCCTGAGCCCAGACACTGATTTGGAGCACTGGTTCTCAAAGTTTGGTCCTTAAAATAGCATTGTTAGCATCACCCACGAATTCTTAGGCTCCACTCAAGACCTGTGAATCAGAAACTGGGAGTGGGGCCCAGTAGTCTGTGTTTTAACAAGCCCTCCAGGGGATTCTGATGCAGCCAAGGTTTGAGAAGCACTGGTTGAGAGCCACCTATGGTGGGACCAGCCTTCGTTCACTGCCTTGGGGCTGTTGGAGGTAAATTAAACAGGACGGTAGGGGCTGGACTGGGGAGGAAATTAGGATACACGGGCTGAGACAGAAGCTGTGGATAGGGGATGGCACCAGAAAAATATCCAAGGAACAGAGCTGGTTCCAGAAAGTCACAGACATGATACGGGTATATGAAGTCTAAGAGAACCTTCACTCAGCAGGAATGGATAGTAGATACATACAGAGTTGCTTGTGAGGATGTATGCATACACAAGCATACAGAAAGGCATGCAGTGGAAAGATAAACCACATTTAGGATGGTGGTTACCTCTTGGGGAAAGAAAAGGACAGCGATCCTATTGGGGAGGGATACATAGTGGGCTTCAACTGTATCTGTAATTTACATTTCTTAAACTGAGTGGTGGGTAAATAGTGTTTATAGTAGTAGTCTTTATAATTTTGTGCAGATCTGAAGTATGTCATAATAAGTAAAAATAAAAAGAGAAAAGGGAGAAAATGGACTTAATCTTTGACCTCTGTTTAAGGTAATAAAAAGATAAAGTTGTAGATGACCTGAGTGGAGGATCAGAGAAGGGGAAGGGCCTGGGGGGTTGAGACTAGACAGACTCATTTCTGCATTTACTGAAGGCTTCCTAGACCTTCCTAGACCATCTGAAACATGGTCTAGCTGGAGCATACTTTGTTCCCACGGGCTTGGCTCCTGACCTTCTTGTAAATAACTGATAACCTACTGTCGTGTTCTGTGGCGGTATGTCTTATATTCTAACTATGTGCACATGCAAATACACTCACTACATCCACCTATTCCATCAAAACCAACCCCTGCAGTGAACCTTTAAGTGGCTGGGACCTTTAAGGGTTTTGTTTCTCTTTCTTTCCCAAAGCCCTAGGCAATGAATTTTCCTCTTAGTAGGTATTTAATGTCAATTAAAGTGAAGTAAACTTAAGATCCCTACCACTATTTTTTTTTTTTTGGTCGCCAGTGTTGACATTTTAAAATGTGTTATATTATTCCTTATGGCTAGAACCACATGGTGAGACAGAAGGCAAAGCACTCCCTGTCACCATTATTTCAACTGAAAGGGCAGGTCAACTAGTACAATTTGAGGATCTTCAAACTGGTTCTGATTTCTAGTATTTCTGTGGTGCTAGTTGTTGAAGGCAATGGCACCCCACACCAGTACTCTTGCCTGGAAAATCCCATGGATGGAGGAGCCTGGTGGGCTGCAGTCCATGGGGTCGCTAAGAGTCAGACATGACTGAGCGACTTCACTTTCACTTTTCACTTTCATGCATTGGAGAAGGAAATGGCAACACACTCCAGTGTTCTTGCCTGGAGAATCCCAGGGATGGGGGAGCCTGGTGGGCTGCCGTCTCTGGGGTCACACAGAGTCGGACACAACTGAAGCGACTTAGCAGCAGCAGTTGTTAAAACAATATTGCTTCCAGGCCCAGGCAAGAGGTATCTCTCTCTTGAGCTCTATGCTTTAGAAGGCCACTTTGGTCTTCTTCCAGCCACAACCCTACCGCCAGGGCCAGGAGCCCAGCCCATGGGAACAAGGGGTGTGTCCCTGCTACCCATGCTCCAGTTACCTGGCAGCCCTGAACAGTCCCTAGCCTGCTTCCAGGGCCCATGTGCTCCTTTTAGACCTGTCCTGGTCTAAAAGGCAATGCCAAAGAATGCTCAAACTACCACACAATTGCACTCATCTCACATGCTAGTAAAGTAATGCTCAAAATAGTCCAAGCCAGGCTTCAGCAATATGTGAACTGTCCACTTCCTGATGTTCAAGCTGGTTTTAGAAAAGGCAGAGGAACCAGAGATCAAATTGCCAACATCAGCTGGATCATGGAAAAAGCAAGAGACTTCCAGAAAAACATTTATTTCTGCTTTCCTGACTATGCCAAAGCCTGTGACTGTGAGAATCACAATATACTGTGGAAAATTCTGAAAGAGATGGGAATACCAGACCACCTGACCTGCCTCTTGAGCAATCTGTATGCAGGTCAGGAAGCAACAGTTAGAACTGGACATGGAACAACAGACTGGTTCCAAATAGGAAAAAGGAGTACGTCAAGGCTGTATATTGTCACCCTGCTTATTTAACTTCTATGCAGAGTACATCATGAGAAACGCTGGGCTGGAAGAAACACAAGCTGGAATCAAGATTGCTGGGAGAAATATCAATAACCTCAGATATACAGATGACACCACTCTTATGGCATAAAGTGAAGAGGAACTAAAAAGCCTCTTGATGAAAATGAAAGAGGAGAGTGAAAAAGTTGGCTTAAAGCTCAACATTCAGAAAACGAAGATCATGGCATCCAGTCCCATCACTTCATGGGAAATAGATGGGGAAACAGTGGAAACAGTGTCAGACTTTTTTTTTTTGGGCTCCAAAATCACTGCAGATGGTGACTGCGGCCATGAAATTAAAAGATGCTTACTCCTTGGAAGAAAAGTTGTGACCAACCTAGATAGCATATTGAAAAGCAGAGACATTGCTTTGCTGACTAAGGTCTGTCTAGTCAAGGCTATGGTTTTCCTGTGGTCATGTACGGATGTGAGAGTTGGACCATGAAGAAGGCTGAGCGCCGAAGAATTGATGCTTCTGAACTGTGGTGCTGGAGAAGACTTGAGAGTCCCTTGGACTGCAAGGAGATCCAACCAGTGCATTCTGAAGGAGATCAGCCCTGGGATTTCTTTGGAAGGAATGATGCTAAAGCTGAAACTCCAGTACTTTGGCCACCTCATGCGAAGAGTTGACTCATTGGAAAACACTCTGATGCTGGGAGGGATTGGGGGCAGGAGGAGAAGGGGACGACAGAGGATGAGATGGCTGGATGGCATCACTGACTCGATGGACGTGAGTCTGAGTGAACTCCAGGAGTTGGTGATGGACAGGAAGGCCTGGCGTGCTGCGATTCATGGGGTTGCAAAGAGTCGGACATGACTGAGCAACTGAACTGAACTGAACTGGGGAGGGCTTACTGCACTCACTGCTGGAGTGGGTGCTCCCAGGCCCAAGGAGGGGTTGTAGGCCCAGAAGGGGATGTGGCCTGGCCTAGGAGCCAGGGCATGGGTAGGGGAAGGGAAGGAGGGCAGCTCTTCCCACACCATCAGGGCAGAACTTAGAGGAATCTGAGAATTCTAAATCCCATCCTGGCCTTTCAGGTGATTAGGAAGGTACACTTGTCATGGAAGGAGATACAACTTATTTAATGGTTTATCATTTGATTTGAACATTTCAAATATTTTTAGACAGGTGGATCCCTGACTGAACTCCTTTTCTGAACCTTGCAAATAGGACAAATGTTTCAGGCAGGCCAGATTAAATATCTGCTCTATCACCACTTTCCCTTTTCACTCCATGTTATACCTATTTCTGAGCATAGTGGGCCTCATGCTTCTGAAAATGTTTTTTAAAATTTACTTATTTTTTAATTGAAGTATAATTGCTTTACAGAATTTTGTTGTTTTCTGTCAGACATCAACATGAACCAGCCATAGGTATACATTTGTCCCCTCCCTCTTGAACCTCCCTCCCATCTCCCTCCCCATCCCACCCCTCTAGGTTGATACAGACCCCCTGTTTGAGTTTCCCAAGTTATATAGCAAATTGCCATTGGCTATCTATTTTACATATGGTAATTAAGTTTCCATGTTACTCTCTCCATACATCTCACCCTCTCCTCCCACCCTCCCATGTCCATAAGTCTGTTCTCTATCTCTGTCTCTCCATTGGTGTCCTGCAAATAAAATTCATTGGTACCATCTTTCTAGATTCCATATACATGTGTTAGTATACAATATTTATCTTTCTCCTTCTGACTTACTACACTCTGTATAATAGGCTCTAGGTTCATCCACCTCATTAGAGCTAACTTAAATGCATTCCTTTTTATGGCTGAGTAATATTCCATTGTATATATGTACCACAGCTTCTTTATTTATTCATCTTTTGATGGACATCTAGGTTGCTTCCATGTTCTAGCTATTGTAAAGAGTACTGCAATGAACATTGGGGTACATGCATCTTTTTCAATTTTTATTTCCTCAGGGTATATGCCTAGGAGTGGGATTGCTGGGTCATATGGTGGTTTTATTGCTAGTTTCTTTAAGGAATCTCCATACCGTCTTCCATAGTGGCTATATCAATTTACATTCCCACCAACAGTGCAAGAGGGGTCCCTTTTCTCCACACCCTCTCCAGCATTTAATCTTTGTAGACTTTTTTAATGATGGGCATTCTGACTGGTGTGAGGCAAGATCTCATTATAGTTTTGATTTTCATTTCTCTAATAAAGAACCTCTTGATGAAAATGAAACAGGAGAGTAAAAAACCTGGCTAAAAACTCAACACTGAAAAAACTAAGATCATGGCATCAAGCCCCATCACTTCATGGCAAATAGATAGGGAAATAATGGAAACAGTGAGAGACTTTTTATTTTGGGGGGCTCCAAAATCACTGCAGATGGTGACTGCAGCCATGATATTAAAAGACACTTGCTCCTTGGAAGAAAAGCTATGACAAACCTAGACAGAATATTAAAACGCAGAGACATTACTTTGCTGACAAAGGTCCCTATAGTCCAAGCTATGGTTTTTCTAGTAGTCATGTATGGATGTGAGCGCTGGACCATAAAGAAGCTGAGGGCTGAAGAATTGATGCTTTTGAACTGTGGTGTTGGAGAACTTTCATTCAGAGCCCTTGGACTGCAAAGGAGATCCAACCAGTCAATCTTAAAGGAAGTTAAGTCCTGAATATTCATTGGAAGGGTTGAGGCTGAAGCTGAAGCTCCGATATTTTGGCCACCTGATGCAAAGAACTGACTCCTTAGAAAAGACCCTGAGGAGAAGGGGACAACAGAGGACGAGATGATTGGATGGCATCACCAACTTGATGAGTGTGAGTCTGAGCAAGTTCTGGGAATTGGTGCTGGACAGGGAAGCCTGGCGTGCTGCAGTCCACGGGGTCACAAAGAATCGAACATGAGTGAGTCAGTGAGCTGAATAATGAGTGATGTTGAGCATCTTTTCATGTGTTTGTTAGCCATCTATATGTCTTCTTTGGAGAAATGCCTGTTTAGGTCTTTTTCCCACTTTTTAACTGGATTATTTGTTTTTCTGGTATTGAATTGTATGAGCTGTTTGTATATTTGGAAATTAATCCTTTCTCAGTTGTTTCATTTGTTATTATTGTCTCCCATTCTGAGGATTGTCTTTTCACATTGTTTATAGTTTCCTTTGCTGTGCAAAAACTTTTAACTTTAATTAGGTCCCAGTTGTTTACCTTTGTTTTTATTCCCATTACTGTAGGATCTTGCTTTGATTTCTGTCATCAAGTGTTCTGCCTATGTTTTCCTCTAAGAGTTTTATAGTTGCTGGTCTTACATTTAGGTCTTTAATCCATTTTGAGTTTACCTTTGTGTATGGTGTTAGGACGTGTTCTAATTTCATTCTTTTTCATGTAACTATCCAGTTTTCCCAGCACCACTTATTGAAGAGGCTATCTTTGCTCCATTGTATATTCTTGCCTCCTTTGTCAAAAATAAGGTACCCATAAGCACATGGGTTATTTCTGTGCTCTCTATTTTGTTCCATTTGTCTATATCTATGTTTTTGTGCCAGTACCATACTGTTTTGATGACTGTAGCTTTGTTGTATAATCTGAAGTCAGGAAGGCTGATTCCTCAGGGATTGCATTGAATCTGTAGATTGTATTTGGTAGCATAGTCATTTTCACAATATTGATTCTTCCAACCCAAGAACATGGAATATCTCTCCATCTGTTCATGTCATCTTTGATTTCTTTCATCAGTGTCTTATAATTTTCTGTATACAGTTCTTTTGTCTCCTTATGTAGGTTTATTCCTAGATATTTTATTGTTTTTGTTGCAATGGTGAATTGGATTGATTCCTTTCTCTTTCTGATTTTTCATTGTTAGTATATAGGAATATAAGTGATTTCTGTGTATTGATTTTGTATCCCGTGACTTTGCTAAATTCATTGATTAGCTCTAGTAATTTTCTGATACTATCTTTAGGGTTCTCTATGTATAGTATCATGTCATCTGCAGTCAGTGAGGCTTTACTTCTTCTTTTCCCATCTGGATTCCTTTTATTTCTTTTTCTTCTCTGATTGGCATAACCAGGACTTCAAAACTATGTTGAATAATAGTAGTGAGAGTGGGCACCTTTGTCTTGTTCCTGATCTTAGAGGGAATGCTTTCAGTTTTTCCCCATTGAGAACATTTGCTGTGGGCTTATCATATATGGACTTTTCTATGTTGAGGTAGCTTCCTTCTATGCCCTTTTTTTGGAGTTTTAATCACAAACGGGTGCTGAATTTTGTCAAATGCTTTTTCTGCATCTATTATATGGTTTTTATCTTTCAATTTGTTAATATAGTGTATCACATTGGTTTGCATATATTGAAGAATTCTTGCATCGCTGGAATAAATTCAACTTGATCATGGTATATGACCTTTTTAATGTGTTATTGAATTCTGTTTGGTAGAATTTTGTTGAGAATTTTTGCATCTATGTTCATCAGTGATACTGGCCAGTAATTCCAAAAATGCCTCATTCTAATAGCCCATCTTGCTATGGTACTTGGATCTAGTCCCTAGTCCAGACTGGAGTAGAAATACGAACCACCTTGCCCCCTCTACTGCACTACCCTCCCACTGGTCACTTTCTTTGCTTCCTAGGTGTTTATATACAAAACTTCAATACCACCTCTTCCTCATACAAATACCCACCTGGAAGCCATCAGCTTGGTCAGGCACACCTAAGTGGAGGCCCTTTATGCCCTTCACAACCTCTTAAGAACATTTCATTTCTCTGAAAACCTTCAGGTCTGAACTGTCAATATCCTATTTGATTGCCCTCCCCATAACAGACTACAGAACAGGTTCTGTTGTATTTGTTTTCATATGCAAAGATCAAAGAAGTTACAAAGAAGCCGAATGCTTTGAAGAATGTGTCTCTGGGCATGAAAAAATAACCTGTGTTTAAAAACAGAGTTGTTAACTGTGGGAAAAATTAATAATGGTGGGGTCTCAGAATAAGAATGACCTAATAGAAGTTCACACTGAGAAGAGAGAAGGTGTAACAGCTAATCTACCAGAATTACCTGAGTAAAGGGCATCCACCTAAATGAAATTTCATGAAGAAAATACAAAGGAAATAAAATCCAATTAATCAAGAACCTAGCATTATCAAAAAGGTAAAGATGCAGATGTTTTATAGAGAAAGTACAAAAATCCAGCATGTGATTGTGTGGTATTAACAGGCAGGAAGGCCAGGGGTCTCCAAACAGAGGAAATAGGCTGCAAGTGTCAGACATTTTTCTCTCTCTTAAGCAGCAGGAGGAAACAAACTAGTGATATTTTTTTTTCCTTTTCTATACAAATTTAAAAGGAGGTTTCTCTTAAAATACTGTGTTGCCATAATGACACCTGGTTTCACCTGAAGTTAACTATCCTCAAACCTTGAGTTAACCAATGCATTTTTCTTAAGGAAATGTTTGTCTTAAGCTATGTTAATGTACTATGCATTTAACTCAGACTCTGTCTTCAAGTCGGTTCCGCCTAATGGCTCAGAACCTACTTGACAAACCCGTATGTTATACTCATATTGTTCCCCTAATCTATGTAAATGAAATTATTTGTATGGTAATCTGCCATTCTACAAGATTCAAATCAATCATTTTATGGCCCGGGATGAATCATCTGGTGCCAAGATTATCCCAAAATGCATCTTATGGGTGAGGGGCCTGGTGCCATTCTGAGTTTTGAGACATTCCTTTCTTTCATTAACAGACTGCTAGTGACTATATAACATCCAGCTGAAGACTAGCAGGGGGGTACTCTTTCTGCCCCCTTCTGATGCCTATGTCAGAAGCTTTCTCTATCTCCTTTATACTTTAATAAAACTTTATTACACAAAAGCTCTGAGTGATCAAGCCTTGTCTCTGGCCCTGGATTGAATTCTTCTCCTCCGGAGGCCAAGAATCCCGGTGTCTTTTCATTCAGCAACAACCTTTCAGTATCACATTATACCATCATCAGGAAAACCAAAGACCCATTGGTTTTCCTCAACCATTACACTCAGAACTGAAAAAGCACAGTTATGTCTAGTCCTGCATTTCTGTTTAAGCAAAGTAGCCCCAAAGTATCAGAGGCAGACACAGTGAAAGGTATACTAAGACACTTCTGGGTTTCCCAAGAAAATGAGGTAGGCACTGCACAGGAATCCAAAGGGAGCTCACAGTATTTGATGTGTTTGGGGGATGGAAATAAAGGGGAAGGACTTAGAGAGGAAATTTTAACCAACTTCCAGTGAACCTAGGTGAAAATCTAGGGTGGTTGGTGCCTTGGAGAGCCAGCCTATTAACCAACTGACTCTAATGGCAAATGATTCTACATCTTTATTCCTTTGCCTGAAGTTCTTAACGGAGGCAATGCTACAAAAGACTGTGAGGCAAGATAGGAAGGAAGGAGTCAAAACTTTCTGGGCTACTTGTCCCCATCCCTCATAGCTAACCATCCCTCTCATTCTGACTCCTCTCCTTTTCCACTCCCCATTTTGAACTTCCCTCTTCTCTGTGGTTGAAGGTGACTGGTTCACTGGGGATGCGGAGGCTGTCCAGCCTAGTAACTTTTGAGGTATGTGTGTCTCTAGGAATGGGGGCAGGAAAGTGTGTGTGTGTGTGCTCAGTCATGTCAGACTCTTTGCAACCCCATGGGCTGTAGCCCGCCAGCCTCCTCTGTCCATGGGAGTTCCCAGGCAAGAATACTGGAGTGGGTTGCCATTTCCTTCTCCAGAGGACCTTCTGGACCCAGGAATTGAAACTGCATCTCTTGCAAATCCTGCACTTGCAGGCAGAGTCTTTGCCACTGTGCCACAGGGTGGGGGTGAGGGCATATAGCCTTGCTTTGGGCTAAAACCTTTAAAGCAGAAGCTCCTGAGTGGAAGGCACTACAAGTTTGGTTACATGGAGTTCTCCACCTCAATGCTGGAGTGAGGGGGTAAGACAGCTCTCCAATGGCCCCAGACTTTCTTCACTGTGGTAAGCTTGTTGTCTGCCTGATTGGAAGTATGGCTTTTGGCATCTGTAGAATTTTGAATTTCAGCAAGATCTTAAGAGCTTCAACAGTAGGATATGTAGAATGTGCGATACATTTCTGGGCAATCAAAGACATGGTCACAGTGAAACTGGGGCAAGATGCCAAACACTAATGGACTAACCAAAGGAGTACAATAATCCCTAAGAAATGTTCTGTCTCATAGGGAGGTGCTTACTGTTGCCAGGCCTGGAACATATTGACATGGGGCATGTGTAAAGACTGTTCCATATAAGTGTTCTATAACTTATAATTAGTACAATAAGTGTACTATTACCCAATTCACAGGCATTAGGGTCCCCCAGGGACACAGGGAAGGTGATTTAAGGGGTAGTGGACTGATTGGGAAACTAGTCTTTACAAAGCATGGAATACCAATGAAAAAGTGAGACATTGAACTAAGCACATAGTCTACAATCTTTGGACTAAATCATCGGGACTTTTACATTAGAGACACATTTTTTTCCTTTGTCAAGGAAAATGACCTCTTAATAACTCCAAGAAAACATTTTTGCATCCTCTCTTCTAAAGCATATTGTCCCAGGATAACTGCTTTGTAAGTAAATCTGCAACAATGTATCCAGCATCACAGCCCTTTCCTGAAAGCAGAAATCTCATAGGCAATGGTGAGGATTCAGAACAGGATGTGAAAGCCATATGTAGACAGTTAAGACCTAGGCAAGTTAAAACAACAACTGTTAATGGTAATAGTTATTCCAAATAGACAAAACAAGTCTCATCAAATTTAAGAAAACTGAAATTTTATCAAGTATCTTTTTGGATTGAAATGTTATAAAACTAGGAATCAAAAACAGGAAGAAGATTGGAAAATTCACAAATACATGGAAACTAAACAGTACACTCCTGAACACCTAATGGGTCAAAGAAATCAAAGGGAAATTAAAATGTATTGAAACAAATAAAAATAGAAACAACATATAACTTATGCAGCAAAAGCATTTTTAACAAGAAAGTTTATAGTAATAAGTGCCTACATTAATTTTAGAAAAAGATCTCAAACAACCACATATTATACCTCAGGGAACTAGAAAAAAAAAAGCCCAAAGTTAACAGAAAGATGGAAATAAAGATTTGCAAATAAATGAAATAGAGAAGATGAAAACAGAAAAAAGATCAATGAAACTAAAAGTTAGTTTTTTGAAAAGATAATCAAAATTGGAAAACTTATAGTTAGAACTATTCATAAAAAGTAAGAGAAGATACAAAATTATAAATCAAAAGGAATCATTATAAATGATACCACACAAATACAAAGGATTTTAAGGGATAACTATGAACATTTACACACCAACAGTTGGATAACCTAGAAGAAATGGATAAATTACTGGAATCATACAACCTACCAAGACTGAATCATGAAGATATTGCAAATCTGAACAGAACAGTAACAAATAAGGAGATTGAATTGGTAATCAAAAAACTCCCAACACATGAAATTCCAAGACCAGAAGGCTTCCCTGGTGAATTTTACCTAACATTTAAAGAATTAATGCCAATCCTTCTCAATTACCAAAAATTCAAAGAGGTGGGAACACTCCCAAACTTATTTTATGAGACCAGCATTACTCTGATACCAAAACCAGATAACAACATTATAAGAAATTATGAACCAATATTCCTAATAAAGGTAGATGCAAAATTTCTCAACAAAACACTATCAAATTGAATTCCATAGCACATAATCAAGAGGGATTTACCCCTGGGATGCAAGGAAGGTTCAAAATATACAAAGCAGTAAATGTCACATTAATAGAATGAAAGATAAAATCATATGATCATCTCAACAGATGGAAAAAAAAGAATTTGACAAAATTCAATATCCTTTCACGATAAAAAAAAAAAAACACCTCAGCAAATTAGGTTGGAAGGCACATACTTCAACATAATAAAGGCCACCTGCAATAAGCCCACAGCTAACATCATCCTCAATGGAGAAAAATTGAAAGCTTTTCCTCTAAGAACAGAAACAAGATAAGGGTGCCTACTTTCACCACTCCTATTCAGGATCGTACTCAAGTCTCAGAGAAAGTAGGCAAGAAAAATAAAAGACATCAAAATCAGAAAGGAAGAAGTTAAATTGTCTGTTTGCAGATGACATGATCTTATACACAGAAAACCTAAAGACCACATTAAAAATTTTTAGAACTAATCAGTGAATTTGGTAAATTTGCAAGATCTATGATCAACATACAAAAATCAGTTGCATTTCTATATACTAAGGACAAAGTATCTGAAAAAGAAATAACAAAAATAATCTCAATTACAATACATCAAACACAATAAAATACTTAGAAATACATTTAACCAAGGAGGTAAAAAGATCTATACACCAAAACTATAATACATTGAAATTGAAGAAGACATAAAGGGAAAGATATCCCCATTTCCTGTATAGAAAGAATATTGTTTAAACGTCCATACTACCCAAAGCCAATTACACATTCAATGCAATTCCTATCAAAATTCCAATGACATCTTTTCACAGAATAGAAAAAGCAATCTAAAATTTGTGTGGAAGCACAAAAGACTCCAAATACCCAAACAATCCCGAGAATGAACAACAAAGCTGGAGAGATCACACTTTCTGATTTCAAACTATATTACAAAGTATAGTATTTGAAACAGCATGGAACAATGGAACACAATCAAGAGCTCAGAAATAAGCCTATGCATAATCGGTCAACTAATATTTCACAAGGGAGCCAAGAATATTTAGTGGGAAGACTCTTCAATAAATGGTATTGGGTAAAACTAGTTATCCACATGAGAATAAAATTTGACTCCCATCTTATAGCACTCACAAAAATTCATGTGAAATGGATTAAAGACTTCAATTTAGAAACCTGAAGCCATAAAACTCCTGGAAGAAAACACAGCTTTCCTATGACAAGCTCCTTGACCTAGGTTTTGGCAAAAAATTTTGGGGTATGACACTAAAAGTACAGGCAGCAAATGCAAAAATAGACAAGTGAGACTACATCAAATTAAAAAGCTCATGCACAGCCAAGGAAACAACAAAATGAAAAGGCAATCTATGGAGTGGGAGAAAATATTTTCAAATCATCTATCTGATAAACGGTTAATACAGGAACTCATACAATACTGTTCAAATGACTATTGTCAAAAAGACAAAACAAGTGTTGGCAAGGATATTTAAGAAAAGAGAATCCTTGTACACTGTTGGTGGGAATGTAACTTGGTACAGGCACTATGTAAAACTGCACAAGTTTTCCTCCAAAAAATTAAAAATAAAACTACCATATGATCCAGAAATCCCACTTCTGGATATATAGCCAAAGAAAATTAAATAACTACCTGAAAGAAATATCTGCAGCCCCTTGTTCATTGCAACATTATTCACAATAGCCAAGACATGGAAACAATCAAAGTGCCTGTTCATGAATGGATAAAGAAAATGTGTGTAAATGTATACATATATACACAATGAAACATTATTCAGTCATAAAAAGAAATCCTGAATGTTATGACAACATGGATAAACTATGAAGGCATTATGCTAAGTGAAATAAGTCAGACAGAGAAAGACAGATACTGCATGATCTCACTTATATGTGGGATCTAAAAAAGAGCCAAACTCACAGAAACAGAGAGTAGAATGGTGGTTGCCAGGGGCTGCAAGGAGGGGCAACAGGGAGATTGTTGTTCAAAGGATACAAACTGCCAATTATAAGATGAACAAGTTCAGGGGATCTAATAGTCAGTGTGGTGACTATAGTTAACAATACTATGTTGTATCCTTCAAAGTTGCTAAGAGAGTGGATCTTAAATATTCTCACAACCACCACCAACACAGAAAAGGTAACTTATGTAAGGTAATGAATGTGTTAACTAACTTTAACATGGCAATCACTTTACAATATATATGACCATCAAAACGTCACACTGTGCACCTTAAATTTACACAATGTTATCTACCAAATATATCTCAATAAAGATAGAGGGGGTGGGAAGCTGACATATCAAGTCATGAAAAGACATGCAAGAACCTTAAGTCATATTACTAAGTGAAAGAAGTCAATTTCAAAAGACTATTTATTGTAGGATTCCAACTATGGCATTCTTAAAAAGGCCAAAGTATGTAGACTAAACAGATGAGTGGCTGGAAGGGGCTGGGGGAAGGAATGGATGTATATGCAGAGCACAGGGTATTTTGGAGCAGTGAAACTTCTCTATATGATAATGTAATGGTGGATACATGTCATTATATATTTCTCAAAACCTAAACCGTGTACATCAAGAGTAAACGCTAATGTAAACTATGGACTTTGAGTGATAATGACTTGTCATTGCAGTTAATTAATTGTAAAAAATATACCATCTAGTGTAGAATGTTGATAGTCGGGAAGGCTGTGCAGGTGTGGGAGCAGGCGGTATATGAGAAATCTGTGTATCTTCTACTTAACTCCGATGTGAATCTAAAACTGCTCTAAAAAATAAAGTCTATTAAAAAAATCCTTGGACTCACATATGCCTATGTAATAATCCATGAGCTTATTTTATTTTCACTTCCCTCTCTTCTTCTTCCATATTTTTAGTTTTGCTATTTATACCTCATTGATATGTATTTCAGTTATGAATTGCTTATCACCTTTATCCCAAACTTTCGGTCTTCAGACTATAATTAGGTTAAATGCAAAAAAAATTAACAATGACATGAAGCAGGTAAAGAAATACGGAGTGCACTTTTGTATTAAAAAACAATTCTATCTAGTATTTGTTTCTGCTAAGGAAAAGTAGAGAGTAGAGACAGCCCTGTCATAGCATGTGGTAGGAAATGAGGGGTTCCTACCAGAAACCTTCCTCACCAAAGGACCTCCATCACATCCCTCAGGTCTGTCCTCTGGCCAGAGACAATGTGCCATTCCTTCCCCAACTCCTTGGGTCAGTCTTTACTTATAGCTTAGGACCCTCTCAGGCCTTGTGTGAATTTTAACACAGGCCCTGAAGAGACAGTTGTTGCCTTTACTGCACTACGCAGGTAGGGGATACTGCCATCTTTTGAGTTCAAGTCCTCTCTCCTCTGTGAAACCTTTCCTGAGAAAAGTCCACACACTGTGGGACTTCCTGACACTCTGTTGCAGAGTTGAGTGAGTCAATACATAAGAGTGTAAAGATGGAAATATTTCACAGGCAATCTTTCTCCCAACTAGACTTGAGCCCTTGTCACCAGAGATAGTGACACCTGCTTCTCTGTCCCCAGCAATATCTCATACAAGTCACTGAATACATGCGTGCCCAGTCGTGTCCAACTCTTTGTGACCTCATGGACTGTAGCCCACCAGGTCCCTCTTTCCATGGGATTCTCCAGGCAAGAAGGCTGGAGTGGGTTGCCATTTTCACTTCCAGGGGATTTTCCCAACCCAGGAATTGAACTTGACTTTCCCACACATCTCCCGCATCTCCTGCACTGCAGGCATATTCTTTACCACTGAACCACCAGGAGAGTTTGAACATAGATGTGCAGTAAATATTTACTGGTTTCTCTAGGATGGCTGAGGAAGGCTGGTCTCTACCTTTCAGAGACCCTAGGTCATGCTCATTGACTTTGTGGCTGGTTAGTTAACCTTCTCCTGTCAAATGTCCCTGGAGCTAGATAGACAAGCAGACCTATATATCTCAAACTCAGATTAGAAGTCACAGAGATCTGGACTTTCCTGGTGGCTCAGTGGTTAAGAATCCTCCTGCCAGTGCAGGGTCCACGGGCTCCATTCCTACTCCGAAAAGATTTCACATGTCAAGGAGCAATGAAGCCCAGGGGCAACAACTACTGAACCTGCACTCCAGAGGCTATGCTCTGCAACAAGAAAAGCCACTGCTCACCCCAACTAGAGAAAGCGTGAGCACAACAAGGAAGACTCAGCACAGTCAAAAATAAACAAACAAACAAACAAAAGAAGTCAGAGCTTCTCCATTAACTAATATGACCTTAGGAAAACCAGTTAGCTGCTCTGGGCCTCAACTTCCCCATCTGAAAAAAAAATGGGCTTGAACAAAAATCTCACTCCCACCTATTCTACATTCCTAGAGTACGTGCATTCCTAAGAATGCACAGCCAGACATCAAAAGAGAGGAAAGGGATTACTCAACAAATGATGCCAGAGTTTAGCTATTTACAAAAAAAGGAAAGTCAACCAAGATCCAAACTTTATAACACATGTCAAAATAACTCCAGAGGGATAAGGGTATACAAGATAAAAAAATCACAAGGAAAATAAGAAAATATATCTTTGAATAGCCTTATGATCAGATGGTAAAAGAATTTTTAAATTCAAAGAATATGAAAGAAACAGAAAGGAAAACACTGGGAAACTTCCTACATGAAAAAAGAAAATCAATATACTCAGAAATGTAAGCAAGCATAAGAGGCAAATGCAAAATGAGAAAACCACAACAAAAAGAACAAAGCTTTATGTCCTACCCTCAACCTGACAGCACCTTTGTGTCTCAGTCCTCCACACAGGAAAGGCAGGGCTTAAACCTGACCCAGGAACCAGAGGGAAGCTGTGTAAGATCATGGACTGATAACCACGTGACAGCGCCACACCAAACCAGAGGGCTGTTACTAAAGCCTGAGTAACTACCCAATAGCAGTCACCTGCAAACTGAACCTGGGGTAGGAGTGACCGAGGTTCTTACCTGATTTTGTAGATGAGAAAACGCAGGCCCAGAACAGCTAAATGAGATTGCAAACTCATAACACCTGGTAAGCGTTAATGCCAGTTCTGGAACCCAGCTGGGGTTCTGCCTCAGCTGATCCATCTGTGAAATGAAGATGTTGGATTGGACCCGTGGTTCTCCAAGTGCAGTGCCCAGACCAGCAGCATGGATCTTCCACGAGAAGTCCTTGGCAGTGCGAACTCTCGGGTCTCCCCAGATCCAGAATCCTGACCACTGGGATGGGGCCCAGCAATCTGTAGTCCCACAAGCCCTCTAGGTGCTTCCTCTGTGCACCCAAGTTTGGAAAACCGCTGGATTCCAGGATTTCTAAGGTCCCTTCTAGACATTTTCCTGAATGTCTGAGCATTGACCTCCAGGCCACTTGGCACAAAATCACAGTGTTCTTAACCTAGGACCAAAGAGTGGTATACAAAGGAAAAGTCTGATTGCAGTTTGTAATAGTGGGAATAAATGCTCCCCCCTCCTTGGTGGAACTTACACCTATTGTATGTTAAAAGCTACCTGTCTGGATTCACTTCCATATGGCATGGTGGTACTCCTAAACCAGGCCTTCTTCCTGAGAGAAGAGAGAGAGGACCTGCTTAGGTCCTTCTTCTCTAAGGACCTTCTTCCTGCTTAGAGAGAGGACCGATGAGCCCCTGGAGGGACAAGGAAAAGATGGCCTGTCAATCATCTTTTTGCAGCAAATTCTCTAGGGGCTTCCCTCATAGCTCAGTTGGTAAAGAATCCACTTGCAATGCAGGAGACCACAGTTCGATCCCTGGGTTGGGAAGATCCCCTAGAGAAGGGAAAGGCTACCTACTCCAGTATTCTGGCCTGGAGAATTCCAATACTCCATGGGGTCGCAAACAGTTGGACATGACTGAGCGACTTTCACTATCACTACAGGCCCCTAGGACCTGCTGAAGAAAGGTGCTGGAGGGACCAGCAGGGGCCAACCTTCCCTGAGCCTGGTTGCTCCCCTTCAACGTGCCCTGACCTTGGTCGGATTTCAATGCCAGCTCAAGGCCAGCTGACACAGAGGGAATCTCCTAGCCTGACAGGCCCTTCCATCCCAGGAAGGGGCTCTGCTCCTCCGCCATCCTTGCCTAATCTTGGTCACCCAGCAGGGGCGGCTGTCGCCTAGGCCAAAGCCTAGCACCCTCCCTGGCAACCCCCAGCCCCGCAGCCCCCTCACCCCAGCAGCCCCCTGGCCCCACACCCCCGTGGCCCCACAGCCCCCAGGCCCCACAGCCCCCTCACCCCAGCAGCCCCCCGGCCCCACACCCCCGTGGCCCCACAGCCCCCTGGCCCCACAGCCCCCTCACCCCAGCAGCCCCCTGGCCCCAGCAGCACCACTGAGGCCACCTTCGCTGTTTGCTCTCACCTCTGCCCCCACTTTCCAGCCAGAGCTATTGAGGAGGTTTTATGTTTGATGAAAGTGACATAAAACCAGCTCTACTAGCCCAACCAGAGCCTGTGCTGTGAAGGATGGAAGCGAAGGAGGGGAAAATGGCAGTCGTGTCCAAGGGAGGGTTGAAGACTTTAAACATTTACCTTGATTTGGGGGAGGCAGCTCTTGAAGGTCAGAGGAGGGATCCCACCTCAAGGGGCCAGAAAGACAGACTACGGTGCCTTGGGTTGCCCATCATCTTTCCCCACCCACACCCTCCTGGGCTCCTGTCTTAATGAGGCGATGGGGGACTCTTGAAAAACTTGGCCTTGCAGCTTACCAGGAGGAAGATAAAGGCCCTGAGGTAGGAAAAGCCTCTCAAGCTGTGCTCAGGAGGCTCTGTTTTCTGTCACAGAGGCTGTGACATGGAGACTTGAATGTGCCACGATTGAGGGGGCCACCATGCTGTTGATAACAGGAAGGAAGAAAAGACTGTTGAGAGGAAGCAAATTCCTCAGGTTTCCCAAGAAAGATGTGGTGAAAGAATACCCATAGACCACCCAGCATACAGCCACAATGCCCAGCAGTTATCTGTTGTTGTTCTGTAGCTCAGTCTTGTCTGACTCTTTGTGACCAATGGACTATAGTCCACTGGGCTCCTCTGTCCATGGAATTCTCCAGGCAAGAATACTGGACTGGTATTCTCCATGGTATCTTCCCAACCCAGGGATCAAACAAAGCATCCTGTATTGGCAGGTGGATTCTTTAACACTGAGCCACCAGGGAAGCCCTGGCATAGCCTGAGGACATGATATAAACTGATTAGAACTAACAAGGTCCAAGATGGCAGGAGATTCAATTTCCAATGAATTTTAAGCCTCATCATACTGTCATATTTATATCCATGTTGTTGTTTAGTCGATAAGTCGTGTCCAACTCTTTTGCAACACTATGGACTGTAGCTGCCAGGCTCCTCTGTCCATGGGATTCTGCAGGCAAGAGCACTGGAGTAGATTGCCATGTTCTTCTCCAGGTGATCTTGCCGACCCAGGGATAGAACCCCAGTCTCCTGCATTGGCAGGCAGGATTTTTTATTACTGAACCATCAGGGAAGCCCAGCAATTATCTAGGGCCCTCAAAAACTTTAAGTTTACAATTGCTCAAACAAAAGCTAACTTTCCTAGAGAAGTTCATAATATTTTTTTAAATGCTTCTATCAACCTCTATTTGATAAAAGAGTCAAAATCATCAATACAATTTACCAGCTTAGAGAAAATAAGTGCAAATGCAAACAGATGTTAAGGAAACACTTATCAAAGAAATGGAGAAGAAACAGCTCCAGGAGGTGACAAAGTCTGAAGTAAAAGCTACCCTAAAGGAATTCCTCATTTTTGGTGAATGTTTAAGAATATACAGCTGTTCAGAGACATAGTTCAGAAATGCAATTAGCCATTCTAGAGCATCTGAAACATTAGACTCAAGTTTTCAGAGACTGATGAGACTGAGTTTCACAGAATATTTCTTTGAACTCAGTCAGTATTTCTATTCATTGGATCCTGATATTGCATTCAGTTTCTTTCTTTGGGCCAAGCCATTGTGTGTTGATGTAACAAGTGATTCAAAACAGCATCTCCAGAAGTTAAAAACTATGCAAATATTAGTGATTGTTTACTAGTAGTCTTTAGTGGGGTTGGAAACCAATGAATGGAGAAGGAAAAAAAGCTGATGCTACATAATTACAATTGCAGATTTTGCTGAGAACCTTATCTTCCTCACGATTTTGTTGAAAATCACCTTAACAGAAGAAAGTATAAATTCCTCTTCACCTCCATAGTAGTAACAATTGATGGCTTTATCATTCCTCACGATCTCCATCAGCCATCCTAAACAAACCTAAAGATATTGGGTGTTTCTTACAAACACAGTCACAACAAGTTAAAACCAAATCATGCTCCCCAAGCTCCTATTAAAAAAAAATTGGAGCCATTTCTTTTCCTTCTTCTCTACAACTTTCATCTCTTCTTAAATATTTGAGGCTCTAATGAGGAGACTTCCCTGGTGGTCCAGTCGTTAAGAATCCACCTGCCAATGCAGGGAACACAGGTTCAATCCCCGGCATGGTAACTAAGATCTCATATGCTGTGGGGAAACAAAGCCCCTCCCTGTGCCACAACTACTGAACCCATGTGCCCTAGAGCCCATGCTCTGCAACAAGAGAAGCCATCACAATGAGAAGCCCACACACTGCAATGAAGAGTAACCCCTCGCTGGCAGCAACCAGAGGAAGCCTGTGAGAAGTGATGAAGACCCGGCACAGCAGAAATAAATAAATAGGTAGATAAATTTTAAACATAATTAAATCTAATGAAGAGATGCCTTCCAAGAACAAAGTCCATGATCTCAAGAAATATCCACTCTTTTCTAATACTTTGGAATCCTTTCTTGGAGATTAATTTAATAAATAATATCAGATCATCAAAGGACTTCAAAAGAAGATGATAACTTCTTTTTCATTCTTTGCAATATGATGAGCCTTATTCTTTAGCATTTATTTTTATTATCCATGTCAATAATATCATACACAGACCCCAAAATGCTAGATACACCTGAGAACACATTATCTGTCCAAAACCAGACATCTGCAAGCCACAATAACTCTCACATAACCTGGGAAGACTAACCTGAATTTACTTTTCAGTGTCCCTGCTCCTCCTTAAGGATATAAACATCAGGAAAACCTCTGGGATAGCATGGGCTGTAATGAAGCCCTCTTTTAAGCCAGTAATCCTAAGGATCCACTCTGCTCAGAGCCTTTGGCTGCCAGGAATATTCAATTATATTGAATATAATATATATTATATTATATATAGTCAGGCAGTTACTAATGCTTTTATCTCCTCATTAGTGTTAGCCCTAATACTGGTTTGGAGAAAGACTGCTATGGGGAGTGGGGTGGTTTTAGTGTTAGCCCCAATACAGAGACGGACCACTGTGGGGAGTGGGGTGGTGAATGAATATATCTATTATATAATACAATGACCCTGTACTAATTCAATGTATAGAATTCTAGAATCAAGAAGGGAAAGCTTAGCTCTAAAATCCCAGCTCCTCCCTCTCAGCTCTGCTACTTCCAGGTGTGTGATCTTGGACAAATTACCTAACCTCTCTGTACCTCCGTTTCTTCATTTCTAAAATAGAGATTATAGTATCTCCTTCACAGGATGGTTTGTGAGCATGTTTACATGAGGTAATATTTATATAGCACTCAGAACAGTTCCTAATGCACAAATTGGTTAGCTATCTTTATTACATCACACCCTGTAGTAAAAGCTTTATAAGCATGTATTTATTATAAGGACCCTCCAAGGAAGTTATTGTACCATTTCGTGGATGAGGAAACAACTGAAGCTCAAAGTTAACAACATACAAGGTCATCCAGCCAGTAATGTGTGGAGTTGTGAGAGGAAGCCAAGTCTGTATGTCTGATTCCACAGCTCACATAATGTTTGAGAGCAGCACAGCCTCGGTCTCTAGTATATACGTGTTTGTGTGCTATACGAAGTCACTTCAGTCAGGTCCGACTCTTTGCGACCCCATGGACTGCAGCCTGCCAGGCTCCTCTGTCCATGGGATTCTCCAGGCAAGAATACTGGAGTGGGTTGTCATTCCCTTCTCCAGGGGATCTTCCCAACCCAGGGATCAAACCCAGGTCTCTTATGTCTCCTGCATTGGCAGGTGAGCTCTTTACCACTAGCGCCACCTGGGAAGCCCCATGCATGTGCATATGTCCTAAGGAAGAGGAAAGAGTTATCACTGAACTGAAACATCAGTGGCCCCAGAAACACTCTTTAGGGTTCCTCTACAGAGGACAACATAATACAGAAAGATCCCCCCACCACAAACACACATCCTTAACTTTATCATAGGGAACTCCTCTGGTAATGTAAGGGGACCTATCAGAGCAATGGCATCCATCAACAGGGTACTTCTCTACTCAATAAAGCAGCAGCAAGACCCACTATGCCCATCAATGCACAAAAGAGGCTACAGAGCCTAATGGAACAGGGCTCTGCTACAAGCTGACACTACCATACCAGCAGAGCAGTAATGGTATCCAGTGAGCTGACAGATCTGTGAAAACTACAGTACTCAGAGAGAACGGCTATATCTAATTAATCAATAGAGGACATCAGGTACAGAATGAAAGGTATATGACACATTACTTGGGTATCTCAAACACATAGTAGGTAAAAGATTCTTTTCAAGTCCCCACACCCACCTCAATCTAAGATACATAAGTTAGACCTTAGGGAAGTGTATTTTATTCATTCATTCATTCATTCATTCAACAAATGCTGATTTTGTGTTTTCTGTGAAAACACCAAGTACTATGGCTGCCAAGGATATAATGGTGACAAAGCTTCCAATTTTGCATGGGAAAATTACATTATTCAAATAATTATACAAATACAGGACTGCACTTATGACAAATGCTATGACTGAGATGGGGATAGTGCTATAAACATCCATAATGGGAGAATGTTTACCCAGGCAGTGAAAATGAACAATAAAATGAGATCCAAGGGATGAATAGGCATTAATGAAACAAAAAGGGTGGGGGTACTTCCAGGTATAGGAGATAGCATATTCAAAGGCCCTGTGGCAAGATAAAGGTTAATAAATACAAAGACTTGAAGACATGATACCGTATGAGGCTGAAGACTCAGATGGAGCACAACCATACAGGCCTTGTAGGTAATTAATTATCTATAGTAAATAATTTGATCTTTATCCCAAAATCCATGGGAAACTTTTGCAAGCTTTTAAAAGTAGGAGAATGTCATATGATTAATATTATGAAAAAAAATCACTCTCATGTCACTCCTGTTTTAAATCTTCCTAAGGCTTTCAATCAGAGAAGGCAATGGCACCCCACTCCAGTACTCTTGCCTGGAAAATCCCATGGACGGAGGAGCCTGGTTGGCTGCAGTCCATGGGGTCACTAAGAGTCGGACATGACTGAGCGACTTCACTTCCCTTTTCACTTTCATGCATTGGAGAAGGAAATGGCAACCCACTCCAGTGCTCTTGCCTGGAGAATCCCAGGGACAGAGGAGCCTAGTGGACTGCCATCTATGGGGTTGTGCAGAGTCGGACACGACTGAAGTGACTTAGCAGCAGCAGCAAGGCTTTCAATTGCTTCCCAGGCGGCACTAATGGTACAGAACCTGACTGTCAATGCTAGTTAGATATGAGAGATGCAGGTTTGATCCCTGAGTCAGGAAGATCCCCTGGAGGAGGGCATGGAAACCCACCCCAGTATTCTTGCCTGGAGAATCTCATGGACAGAGGAGCCTGTTGGGCAACAGTCCATAGGGTTGCAAAGAGTCAGACATGACTGAAGCAGCAACACACACACATGCACCTGTGCTCACACAAGTGTGTGTGCGTGTGTGTGTGCGTGCGTGCGTGCGCACACACAAACACACACACACACACACACACACACAGCTTTCAATTACACTGAGAAACCCGTCCTTGTACCATGATATTCAGAGCTCTGGCTCCTGGCTTCTTTCCCTACTCTCCCTTCATTACCTCTAGTCCAGTCACACTGGCTTCCTTGCTATTCCTAGAAAATGTCAACCTTGTTCCCACCCGCAAGGCATTGAACTTGCTGTTAATTCTACCTAGAATGTTCTTTTCCCAGACATTTGCATGGATCACCCCCTCTCTTAGTTCAGGTCTCTGCTTCAATGCCAACTACTTGGAGAAGTCTTCTCTGCCAAGTCCATCTAAAATTACACCCCTGACCCTACTTCCTTATCTGTTTAATTTTTCTTCATGGCATTATCATGACCTAACATTTTATTAAACATTTGCTTATTGCCCACCTCTCCCAATAATATGTAACTGTATGAGTTCAGGGCTTTGTTTTGTTCACTGCTATATTACCAACACATAGAATGGTGCCTAGCACATAGTGAGTACTTGATAAATATATTTTGATTAAATGAATGAATAAATTAGTGACTGTGATGAAAAGAATGCATTGAAAGGGGGCCAGAGTAGAAGTAAGAAGTCTAGTTAGGAGACAATTATAGTATTCCACATGGCAGTTGAATAGAGCTTGGACTGGGATGGTAGTGGAGAAAGCAATGAGAATGAATAAGCTCTTAGATACTGGGGGAGGGGTAAAATTGATAAGACGATGACTGATTAGATATAGCAGGTGACAAAGGGGGGAGAATGATAAGGATGACTCCCACGTTACATGCTAGAATCTTCTTGTACATTACTTCTCAACAAATTTCTAGCAAGCATACTATTGAGTTGGCCAAAAAGTTCATTTGGGCTTTTCCATAAGTTAGGGACTTAAATCTGCATAACAATCATGCCCTTGCTTACTGTGCTTTGCATGAAAACCTCCCATAACCAGCCTTGTCAACCTCTTCCCACCAAATCTTTTGTCTTTATCTGGAGGCATTTAAAGTGGTGGTTTGGGCCATTTCAGGGAGTTACTCAGTTTTCCTGGGTTTCTCCCATGTATAAAGGAGGAACTGTTGTTTAGCCACTAAGTCATGTCCAGCTCTTTGCGATCCCATGGACTGTAGCCCACCAGGCTCCTCTGTCCATGAGATTTCCCAGGCAAGAATACTGGAATGGGTTGTCATGCCCTCCTCCAGGGGATCTTCCTCACCCAGGGGAAGAATCTGCATCTCCTGCATTGGCAGGTGGATTCTTTACCACTGAGCCACCTGGGAAGACCATACAAGAGGAATACATGTTATTGAATTTGTTTTTCTCCTGTTAATCTGCCTTTTATCATGGGGGGAAGTCTCAGCCAAGAACCTTAGAAGGGTAGAGGGAAAATTATTTTTCCTCCCCAACAACACCATCAAAAAATAGTAAGTCTGAGAAACTCTCAAACCCTACAGAACCTAAAGAGATATGGTGACTAAGTATAATTGGTATCCTGAATGGGATCCTGGAATGGAGAAAGGATATAAGGTAAAAACTAAGACTATCTGACTACAGTATATTAAGGTGATACTAACGTATCAGAATCCCTTAGAAGAAATGCAGTAACCACCATAGTCAACAAAAGAGTCCGAAATGCAGTGCTTTGATGCAATCTCAAAAACAACAGAATGATCTCTGTTTGTTTCCAAGGCAAACCATTCAATATCACAGTAATCCAAGTCTATGCCCCAGCCAGTAATGCTGAAGAAGCTGAAGTTGAACAGTTCTATGAAGACCTACAGTACCTTCTAGAACTCACACCCCCCCCAAAATGTTCTTTTCATCATAGGGGACTAGAAGGCAAAAGTAGGAAGTCAAGAAGTACCTGGAGTAACAGGTAGATTTGGCCTTGGAGTACAGAATGAAGCAGGGAAAAGACTAACAGAGTTTTCTCAAGAGAACACACTGGTGATAGCAAACACCCTCTTCCAAGAACACAAGAGAAGACTCTACATGTGGACATCACCAGATGGTCAATACCAGAATCAGATTGATTATATTCTTTGCAGCCAAAGATGGAAAAGCTCTATACAGTTAGCAAAAACAAGACCAGTAGCTAACTGTGGCTCAGATCATGAACCCCTATTGCAAAACTCAGGCTTAAATTGAAGAAAGTAGGGAAAACTATTAGAGGTATGACCTAAATTAAATCCCTTATGACTATACAGTGGAAGTGACAAACAGATTCAAGGGATTAGATCTGATAGACAGAGTGCCTCAGAGGTTCGTGACATTGTACAGGAGGCAGGAATCAAGACCATCCCCTCAAAAAAGAAACACAAAAAGGCAAAATGGTTGTCTGAGGAGGCCGTACAAGCATCTGTGAAAAGAAGAGAAGAGAAAGGCAAAGGAAAAAAGGAAAGATATACCCATTTGAATGCAGAGTTCCAAAGAATAACAAAGAGAGAAGAAAGCCTTCCTCAGCAATCAATGCAAAGAAATAGAGGAAAATAATAGAATGAGAAAGACTAGAGATCTCTTCAAGAAAATTAGAGATACCAAGGGAACATTTCATGCAAAGATGGGCAAAATAAAGGACAGAAATGGTATGAACCTAAGAGAAGCAGAAGATGTTAAGAAGAGGTGGCAAGAAGACACAGAAGAACTACACAAAGAAGATCTTAATGATGTGATCACTCACCTAGAGCCAGACATCCTGGAGTTCGAAGTCAAGAGAGCCTTAGGAAGCATCACTATGAACAAAGCTAGTGGAGGTGATGGAATTCCAGTTGAGCTATTTCAAGTTCTAAAAGATGATGCTGTTTAAAGTGCTGTACTCAATATACCAGCAGATTTGGAAAACTCAGCAGTGGCCACAGGACTGGAAAAGGTCAGTTTTCATTCAAATCCCAAAGAAAGGCAATGCCAAAGAATGTTCAAATTACTGCACAATTGCACTCATCTCACACTCTAACAAAGTAATGGTCAAAATTGTCCAAGCCAGGCTTCAACAGTATATGAACTGAGAACTTCCAGTTGTTCAAGCTGGATTTAGCAAGAGAGTTCCAGAAAAACATATACTTCTGCTTTATTGACTACACCAAAGCTGTTGACTGTGTGGATCACAACAAATCGTGGAAAATTCTTCAAGAGATGGGAATACCAGGTCACCTGACCTGCCTCCACAGTAATTTATACACAGGTCAAGAAGCAACAGCTAGAACCAGACGTGGAACAACAGACTGCTTCCAAACTGGGAAAGGAGTACATCAAGGTTGTATATTGTCTCCCTGCTTATTTAACTTATATGCAGAGTACATCATTGAATATGCTGGGCTGGATGAAGCACAAGCTGGAATCAAGACTGCTGGGAGAAATATCAGTAACCTCAGATATGCAGATGACACCACCCTTATGGCAGAAAACAAAGAGGAACTGAAGAGCCTCTTGATGAAAGTGAAAGAGGAGCGTGAAAAAGCTAGCTTAAAATTCAATATTCAAAAAACTAAGATCATGGAATCCAGCCCCATTGCTTCATGGCAAATATATGGGTAAACAATGGAAACAGTGACAGATTTTATTTTCTTGGGCTCCAAAATCACTGCAGATGGTAAGTGTAGCCATGAAATGAAAAGAGGCATGCTCCTTGGAAGAAAAGCTATGACAAACCTAGACAGCATATTAAATAGCAGAGACATTACTTTACCAACAAAGGTCCATCTAGTCAAAGCTATGGTTTTCCCAGTAGTCATATATGGATGTGAGAGTTGGACTACAAAGAAGACTGAACACCGACGGATTGATGCTTTTGAACTGTGGTGCTGAAGACTCTTGAGAGTCCCTTGGACTGCAAGATTAAACCATTTAATTCTAAAGGAAATCAGTCCTGAATATTCACTGGAAGGACAGATGCTGAAGCTATGATACTTTAGCCACCTGATGTGAAGAACTGACTCATTTGAAAAGACCCTGATGCTGGGAAAGATTGAAGGCAGGAGAAGGGGACGACAGAGGATGCGGTGGTTTGATGCCATCACCGACTTGATGGACATGAGTTTGAGTAAACTCTGGGAGTTGGTGATGGACAGGGAAGCCTGGCATGATGCAGTCCGTGGGGTTGCAAAGAGTCGGACACAACTGAGCAACTGAACTGACTATGAAACAAATTGTAGCAGAATGGTCCATAAAAATACCTTTTTTCCCTGGTTATGACCAGCTGTGGTATTGGGTTCTTTTAATAAAACCTGACTTCACCATAAGAATCAAAAACAGATGTATGAGGAAATACTAGAGTCAAGTTTTAACTGAAACTTTGCATTTTATTCTCTGGCTTGGATCTCAATACAACTGAGACAACTGAGCTTCAATTTCCTCTTTAAACAGGAACAAAAATTTCCTGTTTTACCCAGGGACCATGAGAATTATTAGAGCTTGACACCCTCTGTCATCTTTCCCATCTGAAGAGTGATGGGATTTCCCTTAGTGTCACAAAGTCCTAAGTGTGCTAATCTGACCATCCCAGGCCACTATCTGCTCCTGTGACTGACTGACCACCCAGGAGTCACACATTCTTATGGCACTTGGTTTCACCTTAGCATCTTTAGAAAATGTAGCAGAAAAAGCTGCCAGGTGGCGGCAGTGGTAAAGAAGCCACCTGCCAGTGCTGGAGATGTAAGAGACGCAGGGTTCAATCCCTGGGTCCAGAAGATCCGTTGGAGAAGGGCATGGCAACCCACTCCAGTATTCTTGCCTGGAAAATCCCATGAACAGAGGAGCCTGGCAGGCTACAGTCCATAGGGTCGCAAACAGTCGGATACAACTGAAGTGACTTAGCATGCATGCCTAGCAGAAAGAGCAAAGGGCAGACAGGAAGTCAGGAGAAATTGTTCCACGCTCAGAGCCACCACTGCCTTTCATCTGACCTTCAACTAGTCACTTCTTCCTTTTGTATAATAAAGGAATGGGACCTCAATCTATGTTATCTGTGGCTCTGAAGATCCCTTTGAGCCCTTCAGCTTGGACAAATGACTCTAGAACTCTATATGCAGGCAAAATCCGGCAGGCTGAAAATGAAGGTGACATCGGGCCTTTTGCGTCCATATCGAGTTTTCAAATCAACTACGAAGTTCATCTCAGCATGGGGGCTTCTAGTGCCTTTTGCCATGCCATGACCCACACAGGGGTTGCTGAGATGACTCCAGGGGAGGAAGGTGGCAGGTCCCCTTGTCAGAGACAATTAATTAACCTTGAAGTCATTATTTCTACTCCATTGTCTGTATTCCCCAGACTAGAAGAGTAGGAAAACCAATAATGACAGTGTTTCTGGAATGGAGGTTGATAATTACAAAGTAGAATTTCTCAGGTAGGTGAGAAGGGACATTGACCCTATTCATATTTATAAGCCTGGTATGTCTGAATCTCATTATGTCTATTTTACAGGTAAGGAGGAAATGTACTTTCCCATTTTTCTTACCTCAGCTCCTTTTCCTACCCAGTACACACTCTGTGGAGAGAATATGGAATCCCTTTCATTCTAACCTCATTTCATTCTAACCTTTCATTCTAACAGGTTTAGAAAGCTGCTTTCAACAAATATCCCAACTAGAGGCTCTCAGCTCACTTTCCTGAGCAAAAATAGTCAGGTCATGTGACCCAGAAGAGTAGAAGCATTTCAAAATCAGCTTTCAGAGGACCAGAAAAGAATGTCGGACTTCCCAGGTAGTGCTAGAGGTAAAGAACCCGCCTGCCAATGCAAGAGACATAAGAGACAAAGGTTCAGTCCCTGGGTGGGGAAGATCCTCTGGAGGAGGGCATGACAACCCACTCCAGTATTCTTGTCTGGAGAATCCCATGGACAGAGGAGCCTGGTGGGCTACAGTCCATGAGGTCGGAGAGAGTCAAACACAACTGAAGCAACTTAGCACAGCACGAAGAATGTGAAAACCAGATTTTTAAGAGTCTCAAAGGCAGTGAACAGGTTCTAGGTCTGGGTACGATGAAGTACACACACTCCAGCCTGCCTTTTCCACTAAATAAAGCTATCAGCCCTGAACAGAAAGCATGGAACAACTATTTTGAGAAAAAGTAAAAAGTAGCAAGCAGTTGGAAAAGACCAGTATCAAAAGTACCACTGACCCAGTGCTGAGTTTCCCATTCTTCCTTTAGTGCCCTCTGGCCTAAAACCCAAAATCCAGAATTGAACACCAGGTCAGGACAGAGAGATCTCTGAGAAGCCTTCTAATTAGGGTTCAAAGAATGGAAAACAAGTCTCCTCACACCTGAATAAAATGGAAGATATCCCCTTTTTCTATTGTTTTCTTTTTTCTTTTGTCCCTCCCCTTCTCTCTTCTGTATTCTCTCATGACCAAGCCCCCCCAGGAAATTCCCTAAAGAAGGCATCAGTGGCAGAAACAGTGGGGCCACAAGAACAGCTAAACATAAAGCAAAGGTCAGAGAAGCGGTGATCCCCAGAGAGTGGGGAAAAGTGAAAGTAAAAGTTGCTCAGTTGTGTCCAACTCTTTGTAACCCCACAGACATACAGTCCATGGAATTCTCCAGGCCAGAATACCGGAGTAGGGAAAACTCCATTTTTGTTTCTCCCTGTCTTCCATCACTTGGCCCCAGATGTGAGCACAGCTGTGAAAGTACATAGCAGAATGAGATAAGGAAGGCCAATTTTCTGGCTAGAGGACCAAAAGGGAAGTCTCAAAGAACCAGAAAGTTCAGGAGATATGGCTGAAGAGGAGCTGGGCAGAATGACCTGGCCCTGGAAACTTGTTGTTTATAAACTTCTGGGCTCACTACTAAGGTGTGCATATGTCAATCTGACCCAAAAGTGCAAAGATTTTGAGAACTGAACTCCAAGAGAGACCACTGTCCAAGGCCCATACTGGCAACTGGGCAGGATAGATACAAACAGCATTGCAAAGGCTTTGAAAATAGATGTAACACTGAAGCAAAGTCCAGAAAAATCTGGTCAGAACTTGCAGCCCAAACCCAAATAGTTGCCTGCCAAAACAAAAGCATCAATTTCTTCATGGATTTAAACAACACAGAAAGGCTCATAATGTTCAAAGTATGCAGTCAAATGCTCTACCACTGAGCTATACCCTCTCAAAGTGTGCAAGATGGAATTCAAAAGTACTTAGCCTGTGAAGAATTAGGAAAATTCTCAACTTGCATGAGAAATCTTGAAATGAATGGAATTATAGAGCATCTTGGAGGAAATGGAAAGAGAAAATAGAAATTTTACAGCTGAAAAATACAAAAGTAAAAAAGTTCTTGAAACTAACTAGATGGACTCAATAGTAAAGTGTGGTGCAGAACATACATCTAAAGAAACAATGACTGAAAACTTCTAAAATTTAGCAAAGGAATAAACCTACATATTCAAGAAGCTTAGCAAGTCATATACAAGACAAATCCAAAGAAATCTATGCTTAGGTACATCAACACCAAACGGCTGAGAACTGTTCATACTAAATCTTAAGACTGAATAGTGTGATTTATCCAACTTTGTTCTTTATTTTGAAAATTGTTTGGCTATTCTGTTTTCTTTGTTTTCCATATAATTTTAGAAACAGCTTGTGTGTTCCCTGGTGGCTAAAACTGTAAAGAATCTGCCTGGGATGCAACAGACTTGGGTTCAACCCCTGGCTCAGGAAGATCCCCTGGAGAAGGGAATGGCAACCCACTCCAGTATTCTTGCCTGGGAAATTCCATGGACTGAGGAGCCTGGTGGGCTACAGTCCATGGGGTCTCAAAGATTCAGACACGACTGATTGACTAACACTTCAACCTCCACAGTATATTTGGTGCATATATATATACACACACACAAATACTGCTGGGTTTGGGTAGAACTGACAACCATGTTTAATCTTCCAATACAGGAGAATGGTTTATCTCTCCATTTATTTAGGTCTTCTTTGATTTCTTTCATCAGCAGTTTGTAGATTATAGCATATAGACCCTATACATGTTTTATTAGATTTATATAAAATTATTGCATTTTGGACCTATTGTAAATGGTATTTTTTTTTAATTCTGGTTTCTAATTATTCAATGCTGATATACACAAATACAATTGATTTTTGTGTATCAACATTGTATCCTGTGACCTTGCTAAATTCTGTTATTAGTCAAGAAACTTTGTTGTCAATTTGTTAAGATTTTTCTACATAGAAAATCATGTTTGCAAATGGGGAAAATTTTATTCCCTCCTTTTTAATCTGAATGCCTTCTATATCTTTTTCTTTCCTTACTGTACTGGCTAGAACTTCCAGTACATATAGTGATGAATAGGAGTTATGAGAGGAGAAATCCATGCTTTGTCCCCAGTCTTATGAGGAAAGCATTTGATCCTTTACCATTAAGTATGATGTTACCAACTTGAGGAAGTCCTTGTATTTCTAAGCCAGTGAGTTTTTATCATAATGGATGATGGATTATTTTTTTAAAAGGAACAATTGATTAGCTTACATAGATTCTCTTCTTTATACTGTAGATTCTCGAGATATGGTGGATTATATTGATCATGTTTTAAAATATTGAACCAGTCTTGCATTTCTTGAATAACTCCACTTAGTCATGCTCAATTATTCTTTTATATTGCTAAATCCAAACTGCTAATGTTTTGTTGAGGATTTTTACCTCTATGTTGATGGGGAATACTAGTTAGTTTTCTTTTCTTAAAACATCTATATCTAGTTTAGATATCAGGATAATACTGGCCTCATAAAACGTGTTGAGAAATATTTCCTTGTCTATTTTCTGGAGGAGATTGTGTAAGATTGGTGTCATTTATTTGTTAAATGGTTGGTAGAATCCTCCAGTGAAACTATCCAAATCTTAAGTTTTCTTTTTCAAAATTCTTTTAATTACAGATTCAATTTATTTAACAGTTATAGGTCTATTCAAGTTACCTGTTTCTTCTTGAGTGAATTTGGTGATCTGTGATTTTAAAGAATTGGTCCATAGCATCTAAATTGTTGAATTGACATACATAATGTTATTCATGCATGCTCAGTTGCTTCAGTCGTGTCTGACTTTTTGAGACCCCATGGACTGTAGCCTGCCAGGCTCCTCTATCAATGAGGATTCTCCAGACAAGAATACTGGAGTGGGTTGTCATGCCCTCCTCCAAGGGAGCTTCCTGACCCAGGGATTGAACCTCTGTCTCCCACATTGCAGGCAGATTCTTTACCACTGAGCCACTGGGGAAGCCCTAGAGTTATACATGCTCATGCTCAGTTGCTCAGTTGTGTTCAGCTCTTTGTGACCCCATGGACTGTAGCTTCCCAGGCTCCTCTGTCTATGGGATTTCCCAAGCAAGAGTACAGGAGCAGGTTGTCATTTCCTTCTCCAGGGGATCTTCCCAACCCAGGGATCAAACCCGCATCTCTTGCATCTCCTGAACTGGCAGGCAGATTCTGCCACTGAGCATTTTGTCCTTTTATTGTCTGTCGCAAACCCCCTCTTTCATTCCTAATGTTAGTCGTTTGTGCTTCTCTCCTTTTCTTTGTCAGTCATGCTAGAGGTTAATCAATTTTATGATGCTTAAAAGAATCAGCTTTTGGTTTCATTGATTTTTCTCTACTGATTTTCTGTTTTCAATTTTATCAGTCTCTGCACCCTACTCTTTCCTTGGGTTTAATTTGCTCTTCTTTTTCTAGTTTCTTAAGGTAGAAGCTGAGATCACTGATTTATTTTCATTTTTCTATTTTCAGCATTTAGTGCTGAGTTACCTTTGAAGCACTGCCTTCGATGCATGCCATAAAATTTAATATGTTGTATTTTAATTTTCATTCAGTTGAAAATAATTTCTAATAATCAAGGTGAAAAGACAGCCTTCTGAATGGGAGAAAATAATAGCAAATGAAGCAACTAACAAACAACTAATCTCAAAAATATACAAGCAACTCCTGCAGCTCAATTCCAGAGAAATAAACGACCCAATCAAAAAATGGGCCAAAGAACTAAATAGACATTTCTCCAAAGAAGACATACGGATGGCTAACAAACACATGAAAAGATGCTCAACATCACTCATTATCAGAGAAATGCAAATCAAGACCACAATGAGGTACCATTTCATGCCAGTCAAAATGGCTGCGATCCAAAAGTCTACAAGCAATAAATGCTGGAGAGGGTGTGGAGAAAAGGGAACCCTCTTACACTGTTGGTGGGAATGCAAACTAGTACAGCCACTATGGAGAACAGTGTGGAGATTCCTTAAAACACTGGAAATAGAATTGCCTTATGACCCAGCAATCCCACTGCTGGGCATACACACCGAGGAAACCAGAATTGAAAGAGACACATGTACCCCAATGTTCATCGCAGCACTGTTTATAATAGCCAGGACATGGAAGCAACCTAGATGTCCATCAGCAGATGAATGAATAAGAAAGCAGTGGTACATATACACAATGGAGTATTACTCAGCCATTAAAAAGAATACATTTGAATCAGTTCTAATGAGGTGGATGAAACTGGAGCCAATTATACAGAGTGAATAAGCCAGAAAGAAAAACACCAATACAGTATACTAATGCATATATATGGAATTTAGAAAGATGGTAACGATAACCCTGTATGCGAGACAGCAAAAGAGACACAGATGTATAGAACGGACTTTTGGACTCTGAGGGAGAGGGAGAGGGTGGGATGATTTAGGAGAATAGCATTGAAACATGTATAATAACATATATGAAATGAATCGCCAGTCCAGGTTCGATGCATGATACTGGATGCTTGGGGCTGGTGCACTGAGACGACCCAGAGGGATGCTACGGGGAGGGAGGAGGGAGGGGGGTTCAGGATGGGGAACACATGTATACCTGTGGCAGATTCATGTTGATGTATGGCAAAACCAATACAATATTGTAAAGTAATTAACCTCCAATTAAAATAAATAAATTTATATTTTAAAAAATTTCCATGATATTTCTGCTTTGACTTACAGGTTATTTAGGAATATGTTACTTAACTTCTGAATGATTGGAGATTTCCTTGCTATATTTCTGTTATTGATCTCATTTAATTTCATTATAGTCAGATAGTATATTTCATGTAATTTAAATTAATTTGCCAAGATGTGTTTTTATGGCCCAGCATATGCCTTATCTTTGTGACTGTTGATCTCAAAGTGCTTTTCAGTTTATGGATTCCAGAGTCTTGCAGAGACTGCAAAGCAGTGGCTCTGCTAAGATAGGGTCAGGAGAAGGGAAATTTGAGAATCTGGACAAAATGTAACCAAGGAGAGAACCTCTTCCTTAACACAAAAGTAAAGTCATTGGAGCCATATCTGTGAAAACTTATCAGACACACCTCAAAAATCCCTTTAGAAGACAACTGAAACACTTTGTATGAATATTATATAACCTATGTTACCACAACTAAGCAATGTTGTACTCTTATTTCATATGAAAGTGAAAGTGAAGTCGCCCCATTGTGTCCGACTCTTTGCGACCCCGTGGACTGTAGCCTTCCAGGCTCCTCCATCCATGGGATTCTCCAGGCAAGAGTACTGGAGTGGGGTGCCATTGCCTTCTCCAGGGGATCTTCCCGACCCAGGGATCGAACTCGGGTCTCCCTCACTCCAGGCAGACGCTTTACCCTCTGAGCCACCAGGGAAGCCCTATATATGGTTCCAAATTGCATAGAGTTTTGTGTAACTTTGAGTCAAAAGTCCTAGTTACCAAGGTCCAAAGAAAATTGATTACAAAGAGACCCCAAAAGAAAATCTGACAATTTATGCCAACCTCATAGAAACCTTCTAGGTCACCTTTGGCTCATGGTGGTAAATAGAAAGATATGTTAAATTCTGTCTCCTGTGTGTGTGTCTCTATCTTTGGAATGAAACAGTTATACCTTGTATCCAAAGCTTTCTAGGGAGACAGAGGAGCATAGTGACTAAAAGCAAAGACTCAAGCAGAAGACCCGAGTTCAAATTCTGGCTTTATCCTTTACTGACTCAGTGAAATTGAGCAGGTTCTTCAGCCATTCCAAGTCTCCACTTCTCCTACAAAATGGGAAAATAGCTGCACCTATATCATAAAATTTTGTGAGGAGTAAATAAGATCAAACATAAAAGTCCTGTCAGCTACATGCAAAAGGATAAAACTGGACCACTTTCTTATACCATATAAAAAAGGAAACTCAAAATGGATTAAAGGCTTAAATATAAGACCCAAAACCACAAAGATTCCTAGAAGAAAAATTGGGGGGAGATCACCTCAGACAAGGGCTACAAATGCAAAATAAACAAATGGGACTATATCAAATGAAAAAGCTTTTGCACAGTGAAGGAAACCATCAACAAAATGAAAAGGCAACCTACTGAATGGAGAATATATTTACAAATTATATATCTGATAAGGGGTTGATAGCCAAAATACATAAAGAACACATACAACTCGATAACAAAAAACAAACAATACAATATAAAAATGAGCAGAGGATCTGAATAGACATTTTTCCATGGAATACATATGGATGACCAACAGGCACATGGAAATATGCTCAATATCACTCATCATCAGAGAACTGCAAATCAAAACCACAGTAAGATATCACCTCACATCTTTGAGAATGTCTATCATCCAAAAGAAACAAGAAGAGTAGGCAAAGATGTAGAGAAAAGGGAACCCTCATGCACTGTTGGTGGGAATGTAAATTGGTACAGCCACTATAAAAAAACAATATGGAGATTCCTCAAAAAATCAAGAATACAACTACCATGATCCAGCTATTCCACTTCTGGGTATTTCTCCAAAGAATTTGAAAAATTAATTTGAAAAAACATATACAACCCCTATGTTCATTGCAGCATTATTTATAACAGTCAAGATATGGAAACAATCTACATGTCCATCAATAAATGAGTAAAGAAGATATGGTATGACTAACACAACATTGTTAATCAACTATGTTGTTGTTGTTCAGTTACCCAGTCATGTTCAACTCTTTGTGACCCCATGGACTATAGCATGCAGGGCCTCCCTGCCCCTCATACTCTTTTTAAGTTTGCCCAAGTTCACATCCATTACATTGGTGATACCATCCAGCCATCTCATCCTTGATGCACTGTTCTTCTGCCCTCAATCTTTCCCAGCATCAGGGACTTTTCCAATGAGTTGGCTGTTCGCATCAGATGACCAAACTACTGGAGCTTCAGCTTCAGCGTCAGTCCTTCCAACAAGTATTCAGGATTGATTTCCCTTAAGATTGACTGGTTTGATCTCCTTGCTGTCCAAGGGACTCTCAGGAGTCTTCTCCAGCACCACAGTTTGAAGGCATCAATTCTTTGGTGCTCTGCCTTCTTTACAGTCTAGCTATTACAATCGTACATGACCACTGGGAAGACCATAGCTTTGACTATATGGATCTTTGTCAGCAGAGTAATGTCTCTGCTCTTCAACACACTGTCTAGGTTTGTCATCGCTTTCCTGCCAAGAAGCAATCACCTTCTGATTTTATGGCTACAGTCACCATCCACAGTGATTTTAGAGCCCAAGAAAAGGAAATCTGTCACTACTTCCACCTTTTCCCCTTCCATTTGCCATGAAGTAATGGCCCCAGATGCCATGATCTTAGTTTTTTTAATATTTAGTTTTAAGCCAGCTCTTTCACTCTCCTCATCCATCCTCATCAAGAGGCTCTTTAGTTCCTCTTCACTTTCTGCCATTAGAAAGTGAATCATCCACATATATGAGGTTTTTGAAGTTTCTCCCGCCTATCTTGATTCCAGTTTGTAACTCATGATGTGCTCAGTTAAACAAACAGGATGACAGTAAACAGCCCTGTCGTACTCCTTTATCAGTCTTGAACCCATCCGTTGTTGGTTAAGAAGCAACTGTTAGAACCACTTCTTGACCCACATACAGTTTTCTCAGGAGACAGGTAAGATGGTCTGGTATTCCCATCTCTTTAAGAGCTTTTTACAGCTTGTCATGACTCATACAAACATAAAATAAAAAATTATTTTAAAGATATGGCATGTATTTATGCATGTGTGTGCATGCTCAGTCATGTCTGATTCTCTGGGACTCCACAGACTCTAGCCCACCAGGTCCTCTATCCATGGAATTTTCTAGGCAAAAATACTGGAGTGGGTTGCCATTTCCTCTTCCAGGGGATCTTCCCAACCCAGGGATCCAATCCAGGACTCCTGTGTTTCCTGCATTGGCAGGCATATTCTTTACCACTGAGCCACCTGGGAAGCCCATGTATGTATATATGTACGTTGTGTGGATATACACACAGAATGGAATATTAGTCATAAAAAAGAATGAAGGAATTTCTCTGATGGTCCAGTGGCTGAGACTCCTGCACTCAATGCAGGGGGCCCAGATTCTATCCCTGGTAAGGGAACTAAATACCACATGCCGCAACTAAGAGTTCACCTGCTACAACTAAAGATCCCGTGTGCAGCAACTGAAGACCTGGCATGCTGCAACTAACACTTGTAGCAGCCAAATGAATATTTTTTCAAAAAAAGAATGAAATCTTTCCATTTGCAACAAAATGGATGAACCTAGACAATACTATGCCAAATGAAATAAGCCAGACGGCAGTCCCAAGGTAGCAGAGGAATAGGACAGGGAGACCACTTTCTCCCCCACAAATTCATCAAAAGATCATTTGAATGCTGAACAACTTCCACAAAACAACTTCTGAATGCTGAGGAAGGACACCAGGTACCCAGAAAGGCAGCCCATTCTCTTTGAAAGGAGGTAGGACAAAATATAAATGACCAAAAGAGAGACAAGAGTTAGGGACAGAGACCCATCCTGAGGAGGGAGTCGTGAAGGAGAAGTTTCCAAACAACAGGAAACCCTCTCACCAGCAGGTCTGTGGGGAGTTTTGGAATCTCAGAGGGCAACATAACTAGGAGGGAAAAAAAAAAAAAACACAGACTATGCGCCTAACAGCAACTCCCAGCAGAGAAGTAGCCCAGATGCTCGCATCTGCCGCCAGCAAGTGGGGGCTGGACAGGGAGGCAGGGCTGCATGCTTAGGGTAAGGATTGGGCCTGAATGCCCTGAGGACAATCTGAGGGAGCTAGTATGAGATAGCAACCAAAATTGTGGGATAGCCAGAGAGAAAGAAAAAAAGAGAGAACTTTCCCACTAAAAGCTCTAACCTAATGCACAACCTGGTCCCTCACAGAACAAAGGATTGAGCGAATACCAAAGGAGAGCTAGCCAGCTATGTACAGGCCCCTTCCCCCTCACCCTGCCAGAGGCAGAAAGGCACATGGGCAACAGCCAGAGCTGGCAGGCAAGGGGCAATCTCAGCCCCAGAGACCGGCATCCTCCACCAAACTGTGAGCAGGCTCCCAGTTGCTAACCAAGTCTTCCTGGGATCCTGGACAGTTGACATCCACCAGGAGGGTCAGAGCCTGAGATCAGCTCCCCAGAGGAGACACACGGCACACCTGAGATGGTACTCTCATGGCACACCTGGGAAACCAAGCGGCCGGGACCAGGGAGGTGATTAAGATGCACAGGCCACCTGGGACAGTGCGTTCACCAAGCATGTGATCACCTGAGCTGCTTGGACCTGAGAAGGGCAAAAAACACACGCCAAACCGAGTCTGTGCATTTGTGAAGTACTCAAGAACCTGAACCTGAGCAGCTTTAGACCTGGGAAGTGCACAAAACTTAGGGTCCACTTTGGGACAGTACCCCTGCAGAGCAACCTGGAGCCTGAGCACTGTAGACCCAGAAAACACACACCGCCATGAGCTGGGGCAAAACCAGTGTGGTCCATACCCTGTGAGCACTCCCCACACACACCAGTGATATTTGATATTTCTTTGCAGTGATCCTCCCTCCCCACAATGCAACTGAACAAGTGCGTCTAAATAAATGACCACCTTTGCTCCCTTGTGTCAGGGCAGAAATTAGACAATGAAGAGACTTGCAAACAGAGGAAGCCAAAAAACAACAACAACAACCCAAAGAAGAGGGAACAGCTCTGGAAGTGACTGGGGCAACAGATTAAAACCCTGTAGTTAAACTTGACTAAGCATTGGAAGGGGCCTATAGACCTTGAGAAGTACAAGTTGGAACAAGGAGCTAGCTGAAACTGAACTGATCCCACACTGCACACAACAGCTCCAGAGAAATTCTTAGCTACATTTTTACCATTATGATTTTTCAATTTTTTTTAACTTTTAAGTTCTCTCAGTTCAGTTCAGTTCAGTTGCTCAGTCATATCTGACTCTTTGTAACCCCATGGACTGCAGCACACCAGGCCTCTCTGTCCATCACCAACTCCCAGAGTTTACTCAGACTCATGTCCATTGAGACAATGATGCCATCCATCTCATCCTCTGTCATACTTTTCTCTCCCACCTTCAATCTTTCACAGCATCAGGGTCTTTTCAAATGAGTCAGTTCTTCATATCAGGTGGCCAAAGTATTGGAGTTTCAGCTTTAGCATCAGTCCTTCCAATGAATATTCAGGACTGATCTCCTTTAGGATGGACTGGTTGGATCTCATTGCAGTCCAAGGGACTCTCAAGAGTCTTCTCCAACACCACAGTTCAAAAGCATCAATTCTTCAGCACTCAACTTTCTTTATAGTCCAACTCTCACATCCATACATGACTACTGGAAAACCTATAGCTTTGACTAGACAGAACTTTGTCAGCAAAGTAACGTCTCTGCTTTTTAATATGCTATCTAGGTTTGTCATAACTTTTCTTCCAAGAAGCAAGCGTCTTTTAATTTCATGGCTGCACTCACCATCTGCAGTGATTTTGGAGCCCCCCCAAAATAAAGTCTGACACTGTTTCTCTATCTATTTGCCATGAAGTGATGGGACCAGATGCCATGATCTTAGTTTTCTGTATGTTGAGCTTTAAGCCAACTTTTCACTCTCCTCTTTCAATTTCATCAAAAGGCTCTTTAGTTCTTCTTCCCTTTCTGCCATAAGGGTGGTGTCATCTGCATATCTGAGGTTATTGATATTCCTCCCAGCAATCTTGATTCCAGCTTGTGCTTCATCCACCCAGTATTTTTAATGATGTACTCTGCATATAAGTTAAATACACAGGGTGACAATGTACAGCCTTGACATACTCCTTTCCCAATCTGGAACCAATCTGTTGTTCCATGTCCAGATTAATTCCATCTTCCATTTAGGAAACTGAAGCACAAAGAACTGTTGGCTGATTTGCCTGAGGCCTCATAGGCAGAAAATGGTGAAGCCTGGAGTAGAAATCAGAGTGTCTGACTCCAAGCCCAGTCGCTAAGTGTGAGCAGCCATAATAATAATTGCTAATCATAAGAGCTATCATGGTTTCTGTGGAATGATCAGCTCCGCTATGGATTCAATTCAATAAAGACTGAGCACCTCCTGTTATTATGTATTATTACCTAAGTGAGGAGCAGTTTTTAGCCTGAATCTTTGGAAATTCTCCTTTATTGTGGGGCACCCTGGGAATTTTCCTTTGGTTTCCCCTAATTATTTCTTAAAGCCGTGGGCTTTGGTTCGTAGCGATTATGACTCCAATTTTCAATTCCCTATCAGCATATGACACGAGTTGTCATTGTTTAATCACAGGCTGCACTTGTGATGAATGTTTATAATCTGAACAAAAGCACAGGAAAACTAATTAGAAGGAACCAAAGGCAAGAGGCTCACAGCCTTGAACAAGAGACTGTGTGAAGGTTTCTAGGACTCAGTCCCTGAGCTCTGACAATGCATGTTTGATCCTTGTCTGAATGCAAATGAACGACTCCATCACATCATTAGGCAGTTTTGTCACAGTGCAGGTTATTTAGCTGGTTAATTAAAAGTCTGAGTGAGCTCGTGCCTATCTGCACTGGGCTCTGAAGATAACCAAACCTGTGTTCTGACCAGGCAAGTTAATTTAAAATAAGTGACCTCAATTGGGTAATGGCCTGCAGGTTCAAATTCAAGAATCACTTAATTAGTCCCAGATGGATCTTAATTGTTCTTTCAGGAAACAGAGTGATAAAGGGGGAAAAGAAATGCCCAAGCCTAAAGTAAAGGTTATTTGCCATATCTTTCCAAAAGCAGGGAGCTGACTGGGGCGGGACATAGTTAAGATGGTATAGCAAGACTTCCATGGCTGCTGTCCAAATGTGTCCTTCTAGACATAGGGTGGGCATAGCTCTTTTGGAAACAAGGAGATTTCAGCGCTTTTACCTATGTGATCTCAGGCGAGTTACTTAACCTTTCTTATGTCTGTTTCTCATCTATGTAATGGAGAAAACACTATGAACGCTACCAACCTCAGAGGATCGAAGAAGATGCTCTGCAAAACTGCTTTGAAAAAAAAAAAACATGTAAAGCTCTACAAGGCGGTATTTATTCTTGCTTTAATCCAGGAAAGTTTCCTAATCAGAATTGTGGTTTTAGAGTATATGGCTATGCTTGCGTGTTCCTCCTTTTATGTTTTCCTTCTACTCTGCCATAAACCAAAGTGCCTTCTGAACTACACCCCTTGAGAGGTGAGAGGATGACAGTTGGTAGGATGTTCAGCACCATATCTGTGTGATGGTACGTGATGTTCTAATTTCTTAGGAGGTGCGCCTGGAGAGCTGAAAGGGATTTCGGCTTTGTGAGTTTTGGGAAGAAATCAGAGTGCACACGGTTAGCGTTTTGCACTACAAAATCAGATCTGTCTCCACTCGTGTTATATAAAAATCTTTGACTTGAAATTACGTGCTGGCACAGCAACTGCGGTACCACAGAGGTTAGTGTAAGCCACAGTGAGAGTGGGATGGCTTTAACTTCTCATTTTTTTATGTGAATACTTGTTTCCCTTCACTGTTCTGATATGTTCTAATTAGCTATCTCTTCCCAAGCTCTGGCAGCCAACAGTAATAAGAATTTGTACAATGATAAAAAATAAGTGAAAAACTCATAACCCAGTACAAAACCCTGAAGACCAAGAACTTGACCATTTGGGGATGCACAAATGACTGTTTTTGAAGCTGCCTTTTTTGGTCCAGATTCCACTTTTTAAAGGGAATTGTACTGTGATGCCCATTTGAGTCCCCTTAATGGAATATAAGCATCTAAGACAGAGATTTACAACGTATGCTGACTGACAGTAATCACAACTATTTATCCTTTAAGCCTAACCAAAACTCATTAAAGGAGCTTGCTTTTAAATCAGAATCTGCGTTCTGTCTTGTTAGATGAGCCAGCACATAATGGAGTCGTGTCTCCAGAACTGCATTGCTGTCAAAGGGCTGTGCCTTTTGCTGAAAAGAGCTTGAGGTCATAAGGAACAAATAAACAAAAAGCCCTGGCTCCACATTAGCCTTCACCCCTGGGAAACATGCATCCATGTATGGAGTGGCAGAGAGCACAGCTTTGCAAGGATTTGCAAAGGTTTAAGCCATAGGCTGTGCATTCATTACTACACATCTCCCTGGGGAGTTTGTGTGTGTACCATAAGCAAAAGCCACAGTACGCAGTGCACCGAGGACTGGGAATTATTCTCCAAGTGATAAATACCAGGACTACCCTCCCGCCCCGAAAAATGTCAGAAGCTATTTATTTAATTCAACAAATATTGAGCACTTACTAGGTTCCAAACTGTTTTAGGTGCGTGGGATATGTAATGAACAACATAAAGCACCTTGCCCTCAGGAAGCCTGTATTCTACTTTGCTTGTCTGGTGATCACTCCCACTTGTAAATTTCTACAGGTTTCTACCTCTCATCCTTTCCTCAGACTACTGATTATTTACCCAAACTAGGCACATGTCCTGTCGTCCCAATTAGACTCAAAGAACTTGAGGGCAGGGCCCCAGTTTAAGCTAATTAGTGTGTATATTCATTCAGCACAGTGCCCTGTATGCAGGTGTTCAATAAGTTTTTTGAATGATGAGAAAAAAGAGGACTCCAAATACAAGGGAAAAAGATGAGACTTAATATTGACTTCAAATGTCATCTTTCTGGTATAGTATGTTTTCTTACGAATGGACTCTTAACCTAAACACTAATAATTCCAGGTAGTTGGGTGGGAAGTGGGATGGGGGTGAGAAGGCAGGTGGCCTTTTCAAGGGAGTCCATATGTAGATATCTGTTTGTCCCTGTATTGGTGTAGTCTTGGGTGGTGTGGCACAAAGAAGCTGGACACTGGAATCAGATCTGGGTTTAAATCTCTTCTCTTTCACTCACTGCTTGTGTGGCTGCTATATGTATTAGTCTCTCTCTCAGCACCTCAGTTTCTTCATCATAAATGATGGGTAGTTTAATCCCTAAGCAGAACCTTCTCATTTCAGATATCATGCTACTATGTTTCCTAGTGGAAAATTCTGTTTCTTGAGGATCAAAAAGTCGTGATGAAGATAGAATTGTGTTCTGGCCAATATAGTCTGTGTTCTTATTGGTATCAAGTTTCAACCATTCTGCTTTACAACATCTGAGTTACTCTCCGTTTCTTAATTGGCACTGCTTATTAGCATTCACTCTGACAAGGGAGCTTGTCATATCTATGCAAATACAAATTTCCACCCCCTTTCACCGAACCAGGTGAACTATTGGCCCCTGAAGACTCAGTTCAACAAGTCATCAGGAACAAGCTGTCCGGGTCTCTAAGTCAGGCATGTTTCTTGTGCAGTCCTGTTAGGATCTTGTTCCTTTCTGTCACTGCAGTTAGACCATGATCATCTGTCTACCTGACTGCTTCTCTATGAACTCATGAGCTCCTTGGAGGCTAGAACCACGTCTTCTTTGTTTTTCACTTTTTCTTAAACTTGCTACTAGTTTTTATCTGGGACGAC